>NC_135232.1:793756274-794056274 GCF_051348905.1 Ranitomeya variabilis | reverse complement strand
CATTGCCAACAAAGGATATATTACAAAGTATTGAGATTAAATTTTGTTTCTGACCAAATACTTATTTTCCACCATAAAATGCAAATAAAATGATAAAAAAACAGACAATGTGATTTTCTGGATTTTTTTTTTCTCAGTTTGTCGCCCATAGTTGAGGTCTACCTATGATGTAAATTACAGACGCCTCTCATCTTTTTAAGTGGTGGAACTTGCACTATTGCTGACTGACTAAATACTTTTTTGCCCCACTGTATGTATATATATGTATATATATATATGTATATATATATATATATATATATATATATATATATATATATATATATATATATATAAACACACACACACACACACACACACACACACACACACACACACACACACACACACACACACACACACACACACACACACACTGCTCAAAAAAATAAAGGGAACTCTAAAATACCACATCCTAGATATCACTGAATGAAATATTTCAGTTGCAAATCTTTATTCATTACATACTGTAGTTGAATATGTTGAGAACAATAAAACATAAAAATGATCAATGTAAATCAAAATGAATATCCCATGGAAGTCTGGATTTGGAATGATACTCAAAATCAAAGTGGAAAATCAAATTACAGGCTGATCCAACTTCAGTGAAAATGCCTCAAGACAAGGAAATGATGTTCAGTTGTGTATGTGTTGCCTACATGTGCCTGTATGACCTCCCTACAATGCCTGGGCATGCTCCTGATGAGGCGGCGGATGGTCTCCTGAGGGATCTCCTCCCAGACCTTGACTAAAGCATCCACCAACTCCTGGACAGTCTGTGGTGCAACAGGACATTGGTGGATGCTGCGAGACATGATGTCCCAGATGTGTTCAATCGGATTCAGGTCTGGGGAACGGGCGGGCCAGTCCATAGCTTCAATGCCTTCATCTTGCAGGAACTGCTGACACACTCCAGCCACAAGAGGTCTGACATTGTCCTGCATTAGGAGGAACTCAGGGCCAACCACACCAGCATATGGTCTCACAAGGGGGCTGAGGATCTCATCTCGGTACCTAGTGGCAGTCAGGCTACATCTGGCGAGCACATGGAGGGCTGTGCGGCCCTCCAAAGAAATGCCACCCCACGCCATTACTGACCCACTGCCAAACCGGTCATGCTGGAGGATGTTGCAGGCAGCAGATAGCTCTCCACGGTGTCTTCAGACTGCCACATGTCCTCAGTGTGAACCTGCTTTCATCTGTGAAGAGCACAGGGCGCCAGTGGCAAATTTGCCAATCCTGGTGTTCTGTGGCAAATGCCAAGCGTCCTGCACAGTGTTGGACTGTGAGCACAACTCCCATCTGTGGACGTCAGGCACTCAGACCATCCTCATGGAGTCGGTTTCTAACCGTTTGTGCAGACACATGCACATTGTGGCCTGCTGGAGGTCATTTTGCAGGGCTCTGGCAGTGCTCCTCCTGTTCCTCCTTGCACAAAGGCTGAGGTAGCGGTCCTGCTGCTGGGTTGTTGTCCTCCTATGGGCCCCTCCACGTCTCCTGGTGTACTGGCCTGTCTCCTGGTAGCGCCTCCAGCATCTGGACACTACACTGACAGACCCAGCAAACCTTCTTGCCACAGCTCGCATTGATGTGCCATCCTGGATGAGCTGCACTACCTGAGCCACTTGTTTGGGTTGTGAAGTCCATCTACCACTGGTAGATGCCACTGGCGCCCTGTGCTCTTCACATATGAAAGCAGGCTGACAGAGCACGTGACAGTCTGGAGACACCGTGGAGAGCAATGTGCTGTCTGTAACATCCTTCAGCATGACCGGTTTGGCAGTGGGTCTGTAAGGGTGTGGGGTGGCATTTCTTTGGAGAGCCGCACAGCCCTCCATTTGCTCGCCAGAGGTAGCCTGACTGCCATAGGTACCGAGAAGAGATCCTCAGAGCCCTTGTGAAACCATATGCTGGTGCGATTGGCCCTGGGTTCTTAATGCAGGACAATGCCAGACCTCATGTGGCACACTGCAGTGTGTCAGCAGTTCCTGCAAGATGAAGGCATTGAAGCTATGGACTGGCCCGTCCGTTCCCCAGACCTGAATTTGACTGATCATATCTGGGACATCATGTTTCTCACCATCCACCATTGTCACATTGCACCACAGACTGTCCAGGAGTTGGAGGATACTTTAGTCCAGGTCTGGGAGGAGACCCCTCAGGAGACCCTCTGCCGCCTCATCAGGAGCATGCCCAGGCATTGTAGGGAGGTCATACAGGCACGTGGAGGCCTCACACACTACTGAGCATCATTTCCTTGTCTTGAGGCATTTCCACTGAAGTTGGATCAGCCTGTAAATTCATTTTCCACTTTGATTTTGAGCATCATTCCAACTCCAGACCTCCGTGGGATATTACAATTCCTATAGAAAACATGGAGTACACGTCCAAACCAAGTATTAAAAATATATATTTTTATTAAACAATCTTGCAAAACATGACAAACATAACATTTAAACAGCTTATTTTGGATGGGGTACATAGGGAGCTTCTGTGTAACAACTAGGGACACACAAGCACCAAAACAGGACCAGCTGGGCAGGCTGACATCAAAGAGTTAAAGCCCATTGAAGCTGTATACTGTACACAGGATGCAGGAGGAGTGCAGGGAAGCGGACGCCGGGGGACCCGACAGACACCGGAATGTAAGTATGTAGTGTTTGGTTTTTTTTACATTTACAATGGTAACCAGGGTAAATATCGGGTTACTAAGCGCGGCCCTGCGCTTAGTAACCCGATGTTTACCCTGGTTACCAGTGAAGACATCGCTGAATCCGCGTCACACACACCGATTCAGCGATGTCAGCGGGTGAGCCAGCGACGAAATAAGGTGCTGGCCTTCTAGCTCCGACCAACGATATCACAGCAGGATCCTGATCGCTGCTGCGTGTCAAACACAACGATATTGCTATCCAGGACGCTGCAACGTCACGGATCGTTATCGTTGTTAAATTGTTAAGAGTTAAAGCCCATTGAAGCTGTATACTGTGGCAAGAAAGTGCATAGTGCAAAAAATGAAAGTGCAAATCTTACAAGCCAGAGATCAAAACGGGGGAGAGGGGCTCAGTCTGGGAGAGTGTGTGACACTAGCTGTATCCACTAGCCCAACTACACTACCCCAACAGCAGTTAAGGCTACGTTCACATTTGCGGTCAGCGCCGCAGCGTCGGGCGCCGCAGCGTCGCCGCATGCGTCATGCGCCCCTATATTTAACATGGGGGCGCATGGACATGCGTTGTGCTGCGTTTTGCGCCGCATGGCCGCAAGCGTTGGACGCAAGAAACGCTTCAAGTTGCATTTTTTTTGCGTCCAACTTTCGGCCAAAAAGGACGCATGCGGCGCAAAACGCAGCGTTTTAGCGTGCATTTTGCCGCGTTTTTGTTTGCGTTGTGCGCTGCGGCGCACAACGCAAATGTGAACGTAGCCTAACAACAGAGCTCAGACAGCAGCTTGCTTACCCATAAGGCCTGCTGGTGTGGGTCCACACAGCCAAAACGCACGTTTTGCGTAGGGCTTCCTCGGGGGGCTGTCGTCTGAGCTCCGTTGGTAGCTGCTGTTGGGGTAGTATAGTTGGGCTGGTGGGTACAGTTAAGGCCCCGTCTCACATAGCGAGATCGCTAGCGAGATCGCTGCTGAGTCACAAGTTTTGTGACGCAACAGCGACCTCCATAGCGATCTCGCTATGTGTGACACGTACCAGCGATCAGGCCCCTGCTGCGAGATCGCTGGTCGTGTCGGAATGGCCTGGACCTTTTTTTGGTCGTTGAGGCCCCGCTGACATTGCTGAATCGGTGTGTGTGACACCGATCCAGCGATGTCTTCACTGGTAACCAGGGTAAAAATCGGGTTACTAAGCGCAGGGCCGCGCTTAGTAACCCGATGTTTACCCTGGTTACCAGCGTAAATGTTAAAAAAAACAAACAGTACATACTCGCCTTTCGGTGTCCAGGTCCCTTGCCGTCTGCTTCCTGCTCTCACTGACTCCCGGCCGTACAGTGAGAAGTGAGAGCACAGCAGTGACGTCACCGCTGCGCTCTGCTCTCAGCTCTCACTGTACGGCCGGATCTCAGTCAGAGCAGGAAGCAGACGGCAAGGGACCTGGACACCGAAAGGCGAGTATGTACTGTTTGTTTTTTTTTACATTTACGCTGGTAACCAGGGTAAACATCGGGTTACTAAGCGCGGCCCTGCGCTTAGTAACCCGATGTTTACCCTGGTTACCCGGGTGCTGCAGGGGGACTTCGGCATCGTTGAAGACAGTTTCAACGATGCCGAAGTCGTTCCCCTGATCGTTGGTCGCTGGGGAGAGCTGTCTGTGTGACAGCTCCCCAGCGACCACACAGCGACTTACCAACGATCACGGCCAGGTCATATCGCTGGTCGTGATCGTTGGTAAATCGCTTAGTGAGACGGGGCCTTTAGAGTGTCACACACTCACCCAGACTGAGTCTCTCTCCCCCGTTTTGATCTCTGGCTTGTAGGATTTGCACTTTCATTTTTTGCACTATGCACTTTCTTGCCACAGTAAACAGCTTCAATGGGCTTTAACTCTTTGATGTCAGCCTGCCCAGCTGGTCCTGTTTGGTGCTTGTGTGTCCCTAGTTGTTACACAGAAGCTCCCTATGTACCCCATAGAAGGCTAATGAGAACTGTCAATCTGTCACTGTTGGCAATAGTCACCATTGGTCTCAGGGACACTGGGGCAGAGGTGACCCTGGTGTGTCCAGCCATGATAACCCCTGCCGATATACCAGGAAAGACTGTCTATAACCAGGATTGGAGGGGTCAGCCCTGCCATGCCCCGTGTGTACCTGGACTGGGGAGCAGGGAAAGAACTGAGAGAAGTGGGAGTATCAGAGGCTATTCCCAACAATGTGTTGCTAGGCACGGACCTGGGGTGGATGGTGTCCCACTATTTTCCTCCCTTGCAAGTAAATGCTACAGAGAAGGTGGAAGCAAGTGACCCACCTGAGATCCCGTGCGAGGAGGGAAAAATGTCCCAGTGCACAAGACTGTAAATATGTGACAGCTGTGACCCAGAGCCAGGCTGCGGCTCAGACTCAGGCCCAGAGATTAGAGGGTGAGTCTCAGACAGAACTGCCAGAACAGGAGGCCCCTACTGTGGCCCCAGAGCCTAATCACATGGCAGACCCAACAAGGTCCCTTGTAACAGACACTGAAGACTCAGCTTCAGACCAGGGCCTGGCAGTCACACTAGGCCAGGGCCTGCAGGCTGACAGAGCTTCCAGGACAGATGACAGTCTGGAAGAGCTCAGATGTCTTGCAGACCAACCCCTTGCTGCTTCTGGCAGAGAGAGTATATTGGGACCAGAGCAGACTGTATAAAGAGACTATCCCCACAGGTACTACAGAATCTTGGAACTGTGAAAAGCGGCTGATCGTCCCTTATCCATTTAGGGAACAATTACTGAGAATTGCCCATGAAATTCCTTTGGCCGGACACCTTGTAATACAAAAGACTAAAGGTACCGTCACATTAAGCGACGCTGCAGCGATATAGACAACGATGCCGATCGCTGCAGCGTCGCTGTTTCGTCGTTGTGTGGTCGCTGGAGAGCTGTCACACAGACAGCTCTCCAGCGACCAATGATGCCGAAGTCCCGGGGTAACCAGGGTAAACATTGGGTTACTAAGCGCAGGGCCGCGCTTAGTAACCCGATGTTTACCCTGGTTACCAGTGTAAATGTAAAAAAACCAAACACTACATACTTACATTCCGGTGTCTGTCGGGTCCCCCGGCGTCCGCTTCCCTGCACTCCTCCTGCATCCTGTGTAAGTGCCGGCCCTAAAGCAGAGCTGTGACGTCACTGCTGTGCTCTGCTTTACGGCCGGCCGGCGCTGACACAGTGCAGGGAAGCGGACGCCGGGGGACCCGACAGACACCGGAATGTAAGTATGTAGTGTTTGGTTTTTTTTACATTTACAATGGTAACCAGGGTAAATATCGGGTTACTAAGCGCAGGGCCGATGTTTACCCTGGTTACCAGTGAAGACATCGCTGAATCCGCGTCACACACACCGATTCAGCGATGTCAGCGGGTGAGCCAGCGACGAAATAAGGTGCTGGCCTTCTAGCTCCGACCAACGATATCACAGCAGGATCCTGATCGCTGCTGCGTGTCAAACACAACGATATTGCTATCCAGGACGCTGCAACGTCACGGATCGTTATCGTTGTTAAGTTGTTCAGTGTGAAGTTACCTTAAAGCTTGCCTAACACAACTTCTATTGGCCCAAGATGGGGACAGATATTGCCAATTACTGTCAATCATGTGTAGTTTGTCAGAAAGTTGGAAAGTCCGGGAATATACAAAAAAAACTCCATTGATACCACTGCCTGTGATCGATGAGCCTTTCCAGCGAGTGGCTGCAGATATCATAGGGCCACTTGCAATCCCTAGCAGCTCTGGCAAAAAGTATATCCTCACAGTGGTGGACTATGCTACACAATACCCGGAAGCTGTGGCACTGTCCTCCATCCGAGCAGACAAAGTGGCGGATGCTTTACTGACTGTGATCTCTCGTGTGGGTTTCCCCAGGGAAATGCTAACCGATCAGGGAACCCAGTTCATGTCCGATCTGATGGAAAGCCTCTGTGAAATAATACAAGTACAGCATTTTCTGGCCAGCAACTATCATGCCCAAACCAACGGACTCTGCTAGCGTTTTAACGGAACATTAATGCAAATGCTCAAAATGCTGGTGGAGACTGAAGGGAGAGACTGGGAGCAGTACCTCCCCCATCTGTTTGCATACAGAGAGGTACCCCAGGCATCTACAGGATTCTCCCCCTTTGAACTGGTTTATGGGAGGAGGGTCAGGGGGCCACTTGATTTGATTAAGGACTGTTGGGAGGACGACCCCAGAACTACTAGAGTGTCAGTGGTTGAATATGTACTGCGGCTCAGCGAGAGAATGCAAAAATGGAGCAACCTGGCCCATGAGAACTTGACCCAGGCCCAAATCAACCAGAAGGTCTGGTACAACTGTAATGCCAGACTGAGGGCATACAAGGAGAGGCAGAAGGTTTAGGTGTTGGTCCCTATGTTACAGAATAAATTGCAGGCCGCATGGGAGGGACCATACACTGTACATAAACGGCTAAATGATTATAATTATGTGGTGACACTAGATGAGCATGCAAAGCGTCAAAGTATTTAATGTGAATATGCTGAAGGCTCATCATGACAGGGAGACCTGTGTCTTACCTGTCTGTAGCCTGCCTGAAGAGGGGGAGAATGATCTGTTACTAGATGTGGGGGCGCTCATCGAGTTCACCAAAGTCTTCACAGGGGAGCCTGGGAGGACGCACTTAGCAGCTCACCAGGTGGACACTGGTACTAATCCCCCAGTACGGCAGCCTGCATACCGTGTGTCAGCAGAGGTGAAGACACACATGAGGGAACAGGTAGAGGAGATGCTGAACCTCAAGGTGATACAAAAATCCCAGAGTGCCTGGGCCTTACCTGTGGTTCTTGTCCCAAAAAAGGACCGTACTACCCAGTTCTGTGTAGACTACAGGAAATTAAATGTATTGACTACATGTGAGGTCTACCCCATGCAGAGGATAGATGAGCTGTTAGAGCAGCTAGCTAAAGCATCGTACCTCACCATCATGGACCTAAGTAAGGGATACTGGCAGATACCCCTGACCAGAGAAGCTCAGGAGAGGTCTGCTTTTATAACGCCATTCGGGCTGTTTGAGTTTCTGGTGATGCAATTTGGAATGAAGAATGCCACTGCCACCTTCCAGAGGTTGCTCAATCACTTATTGGAAGGATGTGTTGCTTTTGTTGTCGCTTATCTTGATGATATGGCCATTTTTAGTGATTCTTGAGAAGAACACCTCGTACATCTTTCTCAGGTATTGCAAAGGCTTAAAACTGCAGGTCTTACTGTTAAGCCAGGGAAGTGTCAGGTAGCCATGCGGGAAGTACAATGCCTAGAACACTGGGTGGGGGGGAGGGACTGCTAAAACCTGAGCCAGGGAAGGTAGAAGCCATTACAGCCTGGGCCACCCCACGAACCAAGAAGCAGATACTGTCCTTCCTGGGTACGGCTGGCTACTATAGGTTTGTACCAAACTACAGTGCTCTGGCTAAACCATTAGCTGATCTGACCAGGAAGAAACTTCCCCAAATTGTCTCCTGGAGTCCTCAGTATGAGGAATCATTTTCTGCCCTAAAGTCAGCATTGGTTAGTTCACCCGTCCTGCAGGCCCCAAATTTCACTCGAAGGTTTGTAGTGCAGACAGTTGCCAGCACCTCTGGGCTAGGTGCGGTTCTCAGCCAGGTGAACCAACAAGGAGAGGAGCACCCAATTCCTTACCCAAGTAGGAAACCCCTGCCCAGAAAAGTGGCTTATGCCACCAATGAAAAGGAATGTTTAGCAATTCTGTGGGCTCTGCAGAAGCTGCAACCATAACTCTCTGGGCGCAACTTCACCGTGATAACATCATAACCCATTGAGTTGGCTCCACAGTAGTTGGGGACAATGGGAAATTGCTTAGATGCAGTCTGATATTACAGCAATATGATTTCACAATTCAGCATAAGAAGGGAGTCGATCATGGCAATGCTGATGGCCTGTCTCGCCAAGGTGGGGCAGAACCAGATACCTGCTTGGAAGCTGACCTGTAAGTCAACCCCCATGCACATTCAGAAGGAGGGAGGTGTGGTGAAATATGTATATATATTAGTGAACTATGTGTAGGTATTGTGTGACTAGTAACATCTGTCCTGAAGGCTGCATGTCTCACCCAGGTGTTAATATGTATTTTCCTGAGACAAGCAGACTTCTGTCTCCAAATCTCACCAGGGGGTATAGCTAGGACCAAGAAGAAAGGGTAACACTTGACACCTCCTAGCTCTTGGAAGAGAGATGTCAATTACGGCCTGATAGTATCTCTGTGAGAACGTTTACACAAAGGATCTCAAGAGAAAATAATCTATTCATTGGTAGCGCGGCCCAATCAAAAACAAGCAATTATGATATTAACCTGTGGGGCTAGTCTAGAAATCTGAACTCCAGACCAAAGCTGTAAATTAGACCTGTATGCCTAGAATCGTGTTCACATGTGAGGGCAGCCTGAGAAGCTGATGTGTACCACCAACTCCATATTCACCCCACTCAGGGAGCAGAAAGCAGACTACCAAGTTAGATGATTTCTGTAAGTTTTCTCCTGTTTATGTTATACTGTTTTGCATAAGTTGTATGTCTTTTTATTATATTTTTATACCTTTTTCTTACTGTAAGCACTGAACCTTTTTGTACTAAATTATAAACTTTAACAAGTTGAACCTTGAATGTTCTAACGACTCCATAGCCTAAGGTGTGTGAGCCTTATGAGTGGTAGACATTATGAATATTTCCGGGACTCATCGCCCGTGTGTTCGGTGAGTGGTGGCAGCGTGTATGAGTGGGTGCGTGGCATGGGTTAGTGTGTGATTTATGCTCCCATTATGGCATAGGAAAGAGGTTGAATGCTAGATTGAGAGTGGGGAGATCGATTAATCCTTGCAGACACAAACCCAAGTCATGTGCCGAGAGCGGATACGTGACAAATTAGTGACACCACGGAGTGGGGATCCATGACAGACATCAAATAATTTTTTTGTTATATAATATATATTTAGCTTGCAAATCTGCAGTGGTGCTCAGAACAAGGGGTGTATTTGGGAGTACAGATTTTACTTGAGGGGGTGGGAGCTGTCGGGCTTTTCCATAGTCTCTCTTCTACCAGTAATGTGCATTAACAGTATTTCCAGTGACAAATTATGGCCTCGAGTGGGGGCTGGTTTTGTGAGCGATAAGTTAATTTTATTGGTGACTTTGTAGCACATAACATGTTTTGATCACTTGTGCGCTAAAAATACACAGCCGGAACAGACAATTTTGGGGGCTATTTACACAAAAATCCTGACGTAGGCACTCAGCATGGAGTGCAGGATAAAGGTGAGCCGAGTTTTTTTCATTCTGCCTCCCAAAAAAACAAAACTGATAGCAGTACAACAATAGTTCTTATTACTCATATCATACTGTAAACCATGCAAGAGTAAATCTAAGATGATTTCATTCTTCAGGTTGACGCAATTACAGCGATACCAGATTTATAAATCAAGTTTGTGTTTTCCTGCCGTCACAGTAAAAATGCTTATTTTATAAGAAAAAAAAAAAAAAAGGGTAATGATAAAATAACTTTCTTATTTTTGGCAAATAGCTGTAGGAGGGTTTTTCAGCACTAGTTGGAGGTTTTTGGTAACATTTTAGGGCACCAAAAAAAGGTTAGGCTTTGCTACATTTAACCATTAATCAATAATTTATTTAAAAAAAAAAAATGGAATTACCGTCAGAGCTGCAACTTATATTTTGCCAAATTAGGGCTTGTTTTATGCAGGACATTTGGCATTTTCATTTACTTTTTTTTCCTCTTAACATAGGACTAATTGCTATTTAAATTGTGTGTTAGTATGATTAAAAGGTGACTATTGTGCTCATCGTACGGAACATGACAGTTTTATAGTTCTGGTAGTTACGGATGCAGGGCTACCAATTGTGTACTTTATTTTTTGCAATATCACAAAGGCTACGTTTCTAGTGGCGAATCAGCTTTTCATGGTGTGCGCTTAACTTTATAAAAAAAAAAAAATTCACTTCGACCCACTGTGGGACATTTATATTTTTTACATTGATCTCAGGTCCCATGCATTGCAGTACTTGTGTACTGCATTATCGGCCCCTGAGGCAATGAGCCATCACCCAGGTGCCATTTACTTATAAAATGCAGATGAAGGAATAACTGCGATTGGCAATAAGGCCCCTTAAGGACTGCCGACATGCCTTAAAACTGCGGTTAAGACTGGTGTTTGTACTAGTCTTTAATCTTTAGCCATCCGGATTCATGCACCTCAATTAATTTGATGCATCTACATTCTCATTTTTTGGTGACCAGAGATGCCAAAAATTTAAATCTTCCCCCACCATAAGCTGTTGTAGGATTTCAGGTGTACACTATAATCTGTTGTGCAATGGTAGATCACAACTCTTCCTTGTGCTAAACCCCACTTAGGCTACTTTCACACTTCCGTTTTTTTGAATCCGTCGGCGAGACGTATCGACAGATGAGTCAAAAATAGTGAAAACCGGATGCAACGCATCCAGTATTTCGACGGATCCGCTAGAGGGTTCCATCGAAAAACTGGATCCGTTGCATCAGTTTTGTCCGTTTTCCATGCCTAAAAAAGGGATTGGCTACTGGAAAATAGGGAAACCAATATATTGACTGGCTGTCTTCAGGCTAACAGGAGTCTTGCTGGCACATTTGGGGGTGACGCCCCAGGCCAGGTTTATATAGATTTGGGGCCTGTCTGGCCAATTGGCTACAAATTCCTGATTCTGAGCATGCTCAGTGTAAAAAACAGATTCCAGCGCTGGATTCCGTCATACGACGTGTCACGACGGAACCTGCGTCCATAGGCTTCCATTCTAGTAAACGACATATGCCGCAGGATCCGTCGCGACACGTTTTCCCGACGCAGACAAAAAAACGTTACATTGAACGTTTTTTCCAGACGACGGTCCGCCAAAACACGACGGATCCGTCGCACGACGGGATGCGACGTGTGGCTATCCGTCACTAATACAAGTCTATGGGCAAAAAACGCATCCAGCGGGCACATTTGCAGGATCCATTTTTTTCCCAAAACGACGCATTGCAACGGGTCTGAAAAGACGGAAGTGTGAAAGAGGCCTTAGTTTAGTTCAAAATCTGACAAATGAAGAAAAATCAGTTTTCCTGCATACAAACTAAATTTCACCTTACAGAAATGTGTTTGCTGGCCATTTTAAAATAATTTCAGACAAGCAATTCTTAGATAGAAACAAAAATATTTATAATGGAGAGTCCTCAGTGGTTGATACCATCTTTTCAGTTAGCCATTAAAAGGTAACAAATTCCAAGCTTTCTAGACTACTCCGGTAGATAGAAGCCAGGCAGATATGGGACTCCTGACTAAAGGTACCGTCACACTCAGCAACTTTGCAAAGAGAACGACAACAATCCGTGACGTTGCAGCGTCCTGGATAGCGATCTCGTTGTGTTTGACACTCAGCAGCGATCTGGATCCTGCTGTGCCATCGCTGGTCGGAGGTAGAAGTCCAGAACTTTATTTTGTCGCCAGGTCGGCATGTATCGTCATGTTTGACATCAAAAGCAACGACGCCAGCAACGAGCATAGGGGGCGTTGCAGCGTCTCCTTCTAGCCAGTCGGTACACTCTGGCTGTTTGACATGGAGCTAACAACCAGCGAGAACGAGAAGTGAGTCGCCGTTACGTCACTGGATCGCTCCTGCATCGTTCTGGAGTTGCTGTGTTTGACGTCTCTACAGCGACCTAAACAGCGACGCTCCAGCGATCTAGTTTAGGTCGGCTCGTTGTCTATATCGCCGCAGCGTCGCTGAGTGTGACGGTACCTTAACATTTCTATCTGACTAAGCACAAGCCCTTGATAAGATGAGCCAGATTCTTTAAGTAGCATACTAAGCAGTCCTCAACTGAGGCCTTAGTTTATTAACATGCATTCTATACAATTAAATCCATACAACGTTCACTCAAGAATGTAGGGTGATTTTAGTAAATGAGGCTGCAACCTCCAAGCAGCTTCCTCATCCCTCCTTCACAAATCCTTTGGCCTTACAATAACCATCTCCCATAATCAAATTCCACCTTCAATTCTACTCTGTGCTGCAATCTCTCAGCACCTGTTCTCCAACACAGAACACTAAGAAACATAGGCTCCTAACTCCAGGGGGCGTGAAATCAGACTAGTGAAATATCTTTCAGCAGTTAACCGAAAATGCAGACAACCCCTTTACCAGAGGCTTGTTGCAGCAAAAAAAAAAAAAAATAAAGCCACTGACAAACCAGCATTTTACCATGATCCAGCACAGGCTGCCCTGGCATCTGAAGACGGTGACCACTTCCTTCTGGTCTGCAAAGAGGCAGCAGGACCTCTGGGAACTGCGATTAGCAGCCATAATCCGGTTACTAAAAGCACACACACCATTGCTGCTGCTCAGAATGGTGACTACATCTGGTGTAAGTGCAGCCAACCGAGTGACTTGCACTGTAGATTATGGCAAATAAGAGGCGACTACAAGTGTGTATTCCAAAGCATGCTCCGTTCTCTATAGCTTCTGCTACTTCTCCCTCCTTTCTATGGAACAATATGAAAATTAAAGCCATGAAAATATATAAAATTCTCGTATTTAAAATATGGGACAATTGAGCTACATTTCTTGTTCTTGGACAACCCCTTTACCCCCAAATGTTGGTTTGCACATTAATGACAGGGCCATTTTTTACAATTCCGACCACTGTCCCTTTCGGAGGTAGTAACTAACTCTTCAACGGATCTTGGCAATTTTGAGTTTTTTTTCATGACACATTGTACTTCACGTTAGTAGTAAAAATTTCTTCGATATAACTTGTGTTTGTGTAAAAAAAAAAAACCAGAAATTTGGCGAAAATGTGGAAAATAAACAACATTTTCCACATGTCCACTTTACATCAGCACAATTTTGCAAAATGTTTTTTGTTAGGAAGTTATAAGGGTTAAAAGTTGACCAGCAATTTTTCATTTTTACGGCAAAACTTTTAAAACTTTTTTTTTCCTTTTTCTTTTTTAAAGGGACCACCTGACATTTGAAGTCACTGAGGGGTCTATATGGCAGAAAATACCCGAAAAATGACACCATTCTAAAACTGCTCCCCTCAAGCTGATCAAAACCACAGTCATGTAGTTTAGTAACCCTTCAGGTGTTTCACAGGCGCAGAAGCAACGTGGAAGGAAAAAAAAAGAAGAAAATTAACATTTCACTTTTTAGTCACAAAAATGATCTTTTAGCAACCATTTTTTTCACAAGGTTAAAAGGAGAAAATGGGCAGACAAAGTTGTTGTACAATTTCTCCTGAGTAGGCCGATACTCCATGTGGGGGAAAACCACGGTTTAGGCGCACAGCAGAGCTCAGAAGGGAAGGAGCGCAGTTTGACTTTTTCAAACAAAATTGGCTGGAATTGAGATTGGACACCACCATGGGATGCTGGTATAAAAGTTATCGGTGTAGAGGTGATAACCTTTATCCAGCAGTGGGTGCACCAAATCCCACACAATTTTCCCATTCACTCCCAGGACAAGGGGACATTCAGGGGGTTCAGTCCTGGTGTCCTTTCCTTCATAAACTCTAAACCTGTGGGTGTACCCTGAGGTACTCCCTCACAGCGTATAGAGTTTGATTCCGTACTTGGCCCTCTTGCTGGGCAGGTACTGGCGGAATTTGAGCCTTCCCTTAAAATGAACTAAGGACTCATCCACCCAGATGTCCCTTCCTTTGGGACACGTACACTTCAGCAAACTTTTTGTTGAAGTGTTCGATGACTGGCCGAACTTTGAACAGACGGTCAAAGTTGGGGTCATCTCGTGGAGTACACTGTGCGTTATCAGTATAATGCAGGAATTTGTTCCAAATGGTTATGGCCCAGGCATGTTTTGAGGCCATCCACAGTGAAGTGTTGTATAAAACATCAACACTCCAATATTGCCGAAGTCCTGGCTTCTTCAGGATCCCCATGTGAAGGACCAAGCCCCAAAACTGCATCATTTCAACTGCGTCTACAGGAGACCAGTTTGAATATGATGAACTGAACAGGGGTTTTTGTGCCAAAAATTGACGAGCATATAAATTAGTTTGATAAGTGAGGATTTTGTTAACCTCATGGTGGGCCAAAGTTCGGCAATATAAAAGATCTAACCCCGGCACTCTCCAAAAACGTTCTGACAGAACTGTTCCTTTCAAAGTTTTTTTTTTTTTTTTTTAAATTTATCTTGTGCAAAAGAAAATGGTTTCCAACGTTTTGGCTCAGGCATGAGCCTTCATCAAGGAAGACTATCTGTTCATACGTAATAAAAAAAAGCATATATTACAATCAAAATCAAAAGAATAATGAAAAGAACAAAAGGTACATGTTTTAATTATCTTACGTATTCTACATATGATATTACTATATAATGTTATATGGTGTGCATGCTGAAACCACTTGTGAAAGTGAGATGGTGTTGTAGTGATTGGGTGGGGAAACACGAGGATTGAAAAGGAAAAAAAGGTCATAGATTATATAGATTGTATTGTCTTACTGTTTTACCCCTGAGCACCTAACAGTGGTGGAGCCTGATTCTATCCGCTTTTATCAAAATTCGGCGGCTGCTGGATGTGCGCACGGAGGCGGCGTAAAGTGGGGTGAGAAAAAACGATCACGAGTGTTGATCGGTGAACTGCGTCACCAATCAATGCTTGGCGGCTGCTAAATATGCACGGACGCGGCGCCAAGGGGGGTAGGTGAAGAGAGATCGGGCAGGGATCAAAACACTTACCGTTGTAGTATTTCCTTTATTCAGCAGGGATTGTGGTGTCACAGGCTTCTGTAGCACAAGACCCAGCACAGCAGGAGATCTAGCAGTGTGACCGCTCTGCAGGAATCCTCAAGCTAGTGTGAGAACCTGCAGAGCAGTCACAGAGAGGTCAGAGAGCAGTCACACAGCCTCTGTGACCTGTCATTGGTGCGATTGATGACATCGATCGCACCAATCAGAGCTGGCCCTGGTGACGCCGGTGTTGCTAGGCACCAGCCTAGGATCAGAGCTCACACTGTGGCTGTGCCCTGTGATTGGTGCGAGCAACGATTGGCGCCATTGACGATTACAGCACTGATCTTAGGCAGGTCAATGTCTGTAAAAGCGCTGTGGAATTAATGGCGCTGTGTAAGTCAGTAAAATAAATGGAAATCTGTCAGCAGGTTTTTCCTATGTAAGCTGCAGACAGAATGCTGTAGGGGCTAAAACACAGATTTCATGGATGCCTCTCTTATTGCAAGTAAACAAAACCATGGAACTCATCATTGATTGGACACAGCACCTCTTGCTCCCCCTGGTCCAACTCCACCCCCGTTGTGATAAGCAGCTCACTGTCTATGGACATTGTCTATACAGAGTCTGGTGTGGGAGGCATTAGTTTTCAGATTTAGCTTGAAACAGTTTACTGGGTGCAGTGGTTCTGACAGCTTTTTAGCTAAGTGATATATCGTTAGATTCAGGGTCTCTTTGCCTACGTCATACTGCTCTCAAATGAGGCAGCAAAAACCTGCTGACAGATTCCTTTTAACATTGTTCAATAAAAGAGATCTACTGGTTTAAAGAGGCATAGAATCATACAGGAGGCTGTTGATGTAAAGAAGATGATCTTTATTCAGTAAATAAGTACAATTAACCAAGTTCCATGGATCAAAATACCAGTATTGCATACCTGTCCTAAGCTGGTCACAGAGCTTCATACTGTGTGACTAGTGCATCAGTTAACAATAAATATGTAAAAAAACAAACAATCCACATACTGGAATGACATTTCCCTCTAAAGGACTTTTTTAATCTGATCAAAAATTCTGATACAGCTTCGTTCTTTGCTTTTACAGACTATGAAATTATACGTTTTTAACAGTTCTGTTGGTGGTTTGATTCATACACTTATGACATACACAGGATAAGCAAAAAACCTCTACCTAGGTCCTTGTCACATGCTTTTTTCAGTGGGTAAGTGGCTGCATTTTCAGACAAATTAATCGGAATTCCAACCATTTCACCAATGAGGTGTGTTCTATTGGTGGGACTGTCAGTACCTGTGTGTATTCCATACATGTACAAAACGTGACAACCTTTTTAAAAAAAAGTTGTGCAACAACTGCAGTGTGACAAAAATGAATAGGGAATTATCCTACATAAATACAGGTATTAAATATGTGGAATAAAAGATTTGCAGTTATATCTTCAATGCATAAGTACAATCCTTTCTCTACATAGTTAAAGTGTCATAAGTCACTAGTCTTACATTTAAAAAGCAGTGGGCAACAATCATTTACATGTCAGTATGCCGCAGAGGTCTCCATCCCATGGCTCTCCAGCTGCTGCAAATCTACAATACAAAGTGGTTTGAGGCCACTAGCATACAGATTTAGCATGGGGGAGAATTGGAAGAAAAAAAAACAACAAAAACAAACTACCCATCCACACAACACACCATGGACACCTCAGAGCAAACATGAACTTCTATACAGATTCAGTATTCATTTTGTTTCACAGTCAATAAAATGTACAAAAATATGAGAAAAGTTAAATAAAGTACTTCATTTATACATCAACCATAATATTTTTTGGTGCACAAGATAAGAATCCAATGTTTACATTCAGCTCAGAACTACTTCTGGACCATTTTCCTTCATATCCACAGGCCTTCCAGGTTTTTCAATAAGCCAACAGAAATTATTATAGTATTTTATGCATACTTGACACAATCTTGAGAGGTTCTAAAACTGTATGTCGATAAAATGCGTACAAATAACTGCCAGACCAGAAGACTAATGTGATTCAGGGAGATTTTCAGCAGTAGTTGGGAGGCACTTATGCATAACAGATTCTGTCCTTCAAAAAGGTTTTTTTTTTTTTTTTAGGTCTCCGCTGAATGGTCACCAAGAATGTAGAATTCACATGACTGCAAACAGAGACATAGAAAATAAAAGGGTTTTCTGAACAGCATTTCTGATAAACCCAATATGCACAGAAAACAAAACACTATGATTACACTGAACTGAAAAAGCACTACTTTGACGACATGACATTATCAGTTGGAGTCAGAGCATCCAGATAAAAGTGGTCTATTTGGTCTTTGTACATTTTGGAAACCACCGGTCGCTTCAGTTTCATGGTGGGACCTTAAGCATGAAAGAAGAAAATATTACAATGTCAATGCCTGGCTAGAAATAACTTCCACAACAAATCTAAAAAAAACAAATACCCCCCCACCCCATACAAATTAGAGAACACAGGAGCACCTGGCCACCAGCCATATATGCTGTTCTGTTTCTGTGGAAGATGCATTGGATACAAATCCCTCTAGCTGCGTCCCGAGAGGATTGCTTGAAATCGGACATTTAGGCTCAGAGGTCTCTAAACAGATCAGACTAGTAGCCGATCTCACAGATATTGGTGGGCTTGGCTGAGGCCTTTATGATACACTACATCTGATGCTGCATAGCTACAAGTTGTACTGCAACGAATAAATAAAGTCACTTAAAAAAGGAGCAATGTTGCTCTGACAGCCTCATCAGAATTTCAATTTTATATTAGGGAATGCTCAGAATTTAGGCTATGTGCACACGTTGCGGAAAATCCGCATCTCCTGGCAGAAAACGCAGGTGCGGATTTGACGCTTTTTTTAAATGCAGATTTTGTTGCGGATTTTCTGCATTTTTAGCCCTGCGGATTTCTATAATGGAAGGGTTCAGAAACGCTGCAGTTCCGCACAAACAAAAGTAGTGACATGCTACTTTTTTGATCCGCAGCGGTTTTCATGTGGAATTTTCCACACCATTAGCACAGCATTTTTTTTTTCCAATTGATTTACATTGTACTGTAAATCACATTGCGGAACTGCAGTGTTTCAGCGCAGAAAAAAACGCTGCGGATCCACACTAAATCCGCATTGTGTGCACACAGCCTTAATTTCCTTGAAGGGCCTCCAAAAACAGGATTATATAAAAAGATTTCAAGCACTATTGATAATTTGAAACCTAGATGAACCTCTTGTTAATACCTACCCAGTTCTCCTCCAGCAACAGAAAAATCCCTGTCAAGTATGATCCACTTCTGAACCTTTTGTGCATTTGATGTGGACTGGTAATTCACTGCATTTACACCTTCCTGAATAGCAGTATACACCAGCTTGTCTTTGTGTCCAACTATATCAGATACTTTATTAGCTTTACTACCAATTTTCTGGCAAAATTCTAGAGCTTCAGTAGTCAGTTCATCTTCTGGTTCTCCAGTGTCGAAGTTTACATTGCACTATTTGAGAGAGCAGAAAAAAAAATAAATATCAAGTTTATCTAGAAAAATGCTTACCAATTAGGATTAGAAATAACCAAGGATATCTGCAACCATATAACATGGTTTGGAGTTTTTGTATGTCATTCACTGAATTTGGTGCATCTTACTGTGCCAGTCTTTAGGAGTTAACCTAATATCTCTACAACAGACGGAAGGAAAAAAAATATATAAAAGAATATATATATATATATATATATATATATATATATATATATATATATATTTATATTTATATATATTAGTGTGTGTGTGCGTATATATATATATATATATATATATATATATATATATATATATATATATATATATATATATATATATATATATATATATATATATATATATATATATATATATCATACACACATTAAAAAAAACCACACACGAAGCCAACATGTGAAAGTGGTTGAAAATATTAATTAATTGGCTAGGTCAAGATGAAGTGGTGACAGATCTTAAATAAAACAATGAGCAGCCCAAATTGGTGATTTAATGATTTTATTAAAAAACACTTATCAAAAATGCATGCAAGTGTCCCCAATACCAGCATTATGGTGGAAAGTTGGGCCTGAACTTTCAGGGCGTGGGTTCCCACAACCAATACCCCTGCTTTGTGAAAGCCTTCATAAAAGGATGCATCAGCATTAGATCTTTCAATGAGTATTTACAAAGTAGTTGCTGATTGGTTACCAATGTGACAGATCCAGTTTAGTTGAAAGAGCAAGATCTCATGGAGCCACAGTGAGGGTGTGCCCAATGAATCTCACAAGCCAAATGGCCAGACCAAACTTTTGCTAGAAGTTGGCATTGGGGGCATGTGTGAATTTGCAAAAGAAAAAAAAAAAAATAGAAAGGAACAGCAGCTCCACAGGCAGAACGATGTTCTTTAATGGGAATGGTAAAAAGCTACTTGGCTGCACATATAGGGTTAATCTGCCAGCAAATAGCACTACATTGTAACCTAGCAACAGTTGGGGAGGGGGGCAGGCATTGGCTTTCAGTCAACTGCTCACAGCACTGCTCACTATACTGTGAGTGAATGACTGAGCACTTTGACAGCTGGGTCTGCAGCACATTGGTGCAGTCCTGGGGTTCCATTGCTCCCCTGAAGTCTTGCAACTTGGCATTTTTGTGCTGAAATTAGAGGAGAATGAGGCGTAAATTGAATTTACCTTACGCCACTTTAGCATTTCTCGCAAAAGTGCACACCAATGAAAACATGTGCTGATTTTGTCGCGGCTCAATGAATTCAGCACATCTTACTCCACCATGTTCCTTATTTAGGCTGGCGTGTAAGGGACTGTCTAAATAATAATAATCCTTTTATTTCTATAGCGGCAACCAGTGGCGTAACTACAAAGTTATGGGCCCCGGTGCGAACTTTCAAATGGGGCCCCCCCACTATGCCAAAATATTTTCCACCTAAATTCACATTTTCCCTATTCATTTCGCACACTATAGCTTTATTGCAAAGTTGTATAGTGTGATCTCAGTTGCATAACTATCCGATGCCCCATCCTGGCATATATTTGTCCCCTGTACTACCATTGTTATGTAATGTATAAAAGAAAATAAACCATTATACTCATCAGGGGCTAACATAGAAGTCATGGGGATCCATATAAGAAGTATAATGCACCCCCATAGTCCTCCTTATAGTATAATACACTCCCCATAGTCCTCCATACAGTATTGTACACTCCTCAGTCCTCCATATAGTATAATACACTCCTCATAGTCCTGCATATATTAAAATACACTCCTCATAGTGCTCCATATAGCATAATACACTCCTCATAGTGCTCCATATAGTATAATACACTCCTCAGTCCTCCATATAGTATAATACACTGCTCATAGTGCTCCATATAGTATAATACACTCCTCAGTCCTCCATTTAGTATTATACACTCCACATAGTCTTCCATATATTAAAATACACTGCTCAGTCCTCCATATAGTATAATACACTCCTCATAGTGCTCCATATAGTATAATACACCGCCATCGTCATCCATGTCGCACAATTCACTTCCCACAGTATAATTCACCCCATAGTTCTTCATATAGTACAATATATTCCCCATAGTCCTCGATTCAGTATAATGCAGCCACCCCACAGAGTATAATGCAGCCACCCCACAGAGTATAATGCAGCCACCCCACAGAGTATAATGCAGCCACCCCACAGAGTATAATGCAGCCACCCCACAGAGTATAATGCAGCCACCCCACAGAGTATAATGCAGCCCTGCCATACAATTCAATGTAACCCCCACAGAATATAATGCAGCCCCCCTCATAGTATAATGCAGCCCCTCCATACAGGGGCAGTGAGAAAGACAAGCAAATAGTGACGAGGGGGCAGGGGAGGACACAAGGGGGCTAGGGGAGACAGGCACAAGGGTAATATAGGGGGGCTAGGGAGCAAGGAAGACAGGCACAAGGGGACACATGGGGGCTAGGAGGCAGGGGAGAACGTTACAAGGGGACTAGTGGGCAAGGGAGACTGACACAAGGGGACAAGGGAGACTGACAAGGGGACACACGGGGACTAGTTGGCCAGGCAGACTGACAAAGGGGACACACGAGGAGTAGTGGGCAAGGGAGACTGACAAGGGGACACACGGGGAGTAGTGGGCAAGGGAGACTGACAAGGGGACACAGGTACTAGTTGGCCAGGCAGACTGACAAGGAGACACACGGGGAGTAGAGGGAGACTGACACAAGGGGACTAGTGGGCAATGGAGACTGACAAGGGGACACACAGGGACAAGCACAAGGGGACAAGGGAGACAGGCACAAGGGGACACATGGGGGCTAGGAGGCAGGGGAGAACGTTACAAGGGGACTAGTGGGCAAGGGAGACTGACACAAGGGGACAAGGGAGACTGACAAGGGGACACACGGGGACTAGTGGGCAAGGGAGACTGACAAGGGGACAAGGGAGACTGACAAGGGGACACACAGGGACTAGTTGGCCAGGCAGACTGACAAGGAGACACACGGGGAGTAGTGGGCAAGGGAGACTGACACAAGGGGACTAGTGGGCAAGGGAGACTGATACAAGGGGACTAGTGGGCAAGGGAGACTGACACAAGGGGACACACAGGGACAAGCACAAGGGGACAAGGGAGACAGGCACAAGGGGACAAGGGAGACTGACAAGGGGACACACGGGGACTAGTGGGCAAGGGAGACTGACAAGGGGACACACGGGGACTAGTGGGCAAGGGAGACTGACAAGGGGCACACGGGGACTAGTGGGCAAGGGAGACTGACAAGGACACACGGGGACTAGTGGGCAAGGGAGACTGACAAGGGGACACACGGGGACTAGTGGGCAAGGGAGACTGACAAGGGGACACACGGGGACTAGTGGGCAAGGGAGACTGACAAGGACACACGGGGACTAGTTGGCCAGGCAGACTGACAAGGGGACACACAGGGACTAGTTGGCCAGGCAGACTGACAAGGAGACACACGGGGAGTAGTGGGCAAGGGAGACTGACACAAGGGGACTAGTGGGCAAGGGAGACTGATACAAGGGGACTAGTGGGCAAGGGAGACTGACACAAGGGGACACACAGGGACAAGCACAAGGGGACAAGGGAGACAGGCACAAGGGGACAAGGGAGACTGACAAGGGGACACACGGGGACTAGTGGGCAAGGGAGACTGACAAGGGGCACACGGGGACTAGTGGGTAAGGGAAACTGACACAAGGGGACAAGGGAGACTGACAAGGGGACACAGGGACTAGTTGTCCAGGCAGACTGACAAGGAGACACACGGGGACTAGTGGGCAAGGGAGACTGACAAGGACACACGGGGACTAGTTGGCCAGGCAGACTGACAAGGGGACACACAGGGACTAGTTGGCCAGGCAGACTGACAAGGAGACACACGGGGAGTAGTGGGCAAGGGAGACTGACACAAGGGGACTAGTGGGCAAGGGAGACTGATACAAGGGGACTAGTGGGCAAGGGAGACTGACACAAGGGGACTAGTGGGCAAGGGAGACTGATACAAGGGGACTAGTGGGCAATGGAGACTGACACAAGGGGACACAGGGACAAGCACAAGGGGACAAGGGAGACAGGCACAAGGGGACAAGGGAGGCAGGCACAAGGGGACACACAGGGACTAGTGGGCAAGGGAGACTGACAAGGACACACGGGGACTAGTTGGCCAGGCAGACTGACAAGGGGACACACAGGGACTAGCTGGCCAGGCAGACTGACAAGGAGACACACGGGGAGTAGTGGGCAAGGGAGACTGACACAAGGGGACTAGTGGGCAAGGGAGACTGATACAAGGGGACTAGTGGGCAATGGAGACTGACACAAGGGGACACACAGGGACAAGCACAAGGGGACAAGGGAGACGGGCACAAGGGAGACTGACAAGGGGACACACGGGGACTAGTGGGCAAGGGAGACTGACAAGGGGCACACGGGGACTAGTGGGCAAGGGAGACTGACACAAGGGGACAAGGGAGACTGACAAGGGGACACAGGGACTAGTTGGCCAGGCAGACTGACAAGGGGACACACAGGGACTAGTTGGCCAGGCAGACTGACAAGGAGACACACGGGGAGTAGTGGGCAAGGGAGACTGACACAAGGGGACTAGTGGGCAAGGGAGACTGATACAAGGGGACTAGTGGGCAATGGAGACTGACACAAGGGGACACACAGGGACAAGCACAAGGGGACAAGGGAGACGGGCACAAGGGAGACTGACAAGGGGCACACGGGGACTAGTGGGCAAGGGAGACTGACACAAGGGGACAAGGGAGACTGACAAGGGGACACAGGGACTAGTTGGCCAGGCAGACTGACAAGGGGACACACAGGGACTAGTTGGCCAGGCAGACTGACAAGGGGACACACAGGGACTAGTTGGCCAGGCAGACTGACAAGGGGACACACGGGGAGTAGTGGGCAAGGGAGACTGACAAGGGGACACACGGGGACTAGTGGGCAAGGGAGACTGACAAGGACACACGGGGACTAGTTGGCCAGGCAGACTGACAAGGGGACACACAGGGACTAGTTGACCAGGCAGACTGACAAGGAGACACACGGGGAGTAGTGGGCAAGGGAGACTGACACAAGGGGACTAGTGGGCAAGGGAGACTGATACAAGGGGACTAGTGGGCAAGGGAGACTGACACAAGGGGACTAGTGGGCAAAGGAGACTGATACAAGGGGACTAGTGGGCAATGGAGACTGACACAAGGGGACACACAGGGACAAGCACAAGGGGACAAGGGAGACAGGCACAAGGGGACAAGGGAGGCAGGCACAAGGGGACACACAGGGACTAGTGGGCAAGAGAGACAGGCACAAGGGGACACAGGGACTAGTGGGCAAGGGAGACTGACACAAGCACAAGGGGACAAAGGAGACAGGCACAAGGGGACACACAGGGACTAGTGGGCAAGGGAGACTGACAAGACTACACACGGATCAAGGGACACAAGCACAAGGGGACTCATGGGGACTAGGAGGAAGGGGAGAAGGGCAAAAGAGGACACAAGGGGACTCCGAGGGCAGAGTAGGTAGGAATGCACAGGGAGACAGGGCTGCAAGAGGACAGGGGAAGACAGGGGGGAGACTTGGGAGGAGGGAAGAAGGGGGCGCAGGGATTACAAGGACAGGGTAGATGGGGAACACACGGTGAGAAAGGGGACAGGGGAGACTTGAGAGCAGGGCAGACGAGTCACACGGGGACAAGGGGCAGGGAATGCATGGGGGGTGCAGGAGGACTCGGCATGGGAGATGGGGAGCATTGGGGGACCAGGGGAGGAGGAACAAGGCATGTACGGGGGGCCCGGAGGAACACAATGACCTGAATCTGGGGACCTACTAGGACATGGGGCACGGGAGAGGAGGGAGGAAACGGGGCTGGTGTCACAGGGGGCCAGGGACGGCGACACACGGGCAGCAGACACACCTCACTTCCGACGGTCCCGTACACCTCCATGTTCATCCCCGGATCCTCCCCATGGCTGAGCCACTGCGGCATGCCCCTCCTGGGCGGCTCTGTCCACGTGCCCCCCACCAGCTCCGGAGCCGCCTGTTCCCTGTCCTAGCAGCCGCCACAGGCTTTGCCAATATGGCGGCCACCATCACCTGTGCAGATGCTGCACTGCCTGGGCCCCGCACACAGCGGGTGTGCGATGAAGTGATGTCATCACGCACCCGCAGTGTCAGAGGCAGAGGGGAATGATGGGAGAGGGAGCGACAGCTGATGCTCTCTCCTCCATCATTGCTTTGAACTGTACCGTCATCATAGACGCCGGTATAGTTCACTGCGGCGGCTGCGACGGGGAAGTTGTGTACCTCTGACCTGTCGGGTCCCTGACCTGCCAGAGCCGGTTGCAGCGGCTGCAACCGTGGTAGTTACACCCCTAACACACATACACACTACAGATACACAACACAGATATCACACACACATACTACAGATCACACACTACAGATATCAGACACACACACGACACCAGCTCATATACACATCTCACACTCTCCTCTCTGGTACTGGGGAGGCTGATATAACCGTGGCGCAGCTCCTCAGCTTCTCCTGCCTGCTTACAGCAGCTCTGTTCTGTCCCGCACCTCCCCCGTTCTCACCTTCTGTCCCGGGGCTGAAGAGCAGGAGAAGCTGTCTCACCGTGCTGATTGGAGCTGCTTCCTATCTCTCACATACCCCGGCTGCCCCCTCCCCCTAGATACGCCTCGGACTGTTGCCGTGCGGGAGGAATCTCCTGCACTGCAACATTGTGTTGGGTGCCTCGGACCTGCCGGGCCCCTGACGCGGTCGCAGTGGCGACCGCTGCGACCGTGGTAGTTACTCCACTGGGTCAACACATTCCGCAGCACTTTACATTTTAGAGGGGACTTGTACAGACAAAAGACATTACAGTATAAAAATACAGGCACATGGAGGCAACACATGCACTACTGAGCATCATTTCCTTGTCTTGAGGCATTTCCACTGAAGTTGGATCAGCCTGTATCTTCATTTTCCACTTTGATTTTGAGCATCATTCCAACTCCAGACCTCCGTGGGATATTAGTTGTGATTTACGTTGATCATTTTTAGGTTTTATTGTTCTCCACACATTCCACTATGTAATGAATAAAGATTTACAACTGGAATATTTCATTCAGTGATATCTAGGATGTGGGATTTTAGTGTTCCCTATATTTGTTTGAGCAGTCTATCTATACACACTTTTCCCATGTGGATCTTATTTCTTTAAAGTTACCTTCAAGGTTAGTAGCATGGAAAGAAATTTTCTCTTGTCGCCAACTACCATGACATTACTAATTATTGGTATGCGTTCTTTAATGGCATCCTCAATGGGCACAGGAGGGATATTTTCACCACCTGCTGTAATAATGAGCTCTGAAATAGAACACAGACAATCTCAGCATGTACATTCTTTAACAACTTCGTGACATGTCACTAAAGCCAAAACTGGCTTATCAGATTTAAAATATGGACTCCATTATGTGATAAAAACTCAAATGCTTCAACATATCCCAGTGACTGTTTTTTCTTGACACATTGTACCTTATGCTAGCAGTAAAAGATTTTTTTTTAATGGAAAAATATATACCGTACATATATTAACCCACAAAGCAGGAAATAAAGATAGTGGAAGACTTTAGCTACTAAAACCACTAAGTTAGATATATTCTAACTTTGTACTATTATATCTCAATACAAATTTGTTATCCTGTGACTGGACTTAAATGGGGACAAGGGCAATGCACTGTCCCTATGGCTGGGACCCCAACTATCCCTGCTCCCAAAAGGTACCTAAACTGGCCCCTCCCACACTGGGCCTCAGACAGAAAGGCTAATGTATAAAACACAAGAAACTGGGTAACAAAAAGCAAGGAACATACAAAACACTCAAAAAGGTAGGGTATATAGGGAAGGTTAAGAATGTACAAACCAAATGGGAATAGGATAATAAGAAAAGCACCCAACAACCGCATGCAACAATCTCTCCAGCAGCAACATCTCCTACTCCTAGCTCCTAGGAGTAGCTGTGCTGAGTCGAAGGTCTGGCCAGATATTAAAAGGAGAGGAAATGACCAGGTCAGGAACAGCTGTGAGATTTAGCTGCAAGTTTATAACCAGCATATAGAAAGGGTCGTTAATTTCTTTAGCACCAAAGGAAACAAAAATCCATTTAATATGAAACACACAAACCCAGGCTAAATGGAAGATCTGCGATTCACAATACGTAGTGATTTTCAAATCCCAGATCTTCCAGGAGGACGTGATCTACTCATAACATTTTTAGTGGCAGAAATTTTCCACAATGTCCTTTGGAATAAAGGTTAAAAAAAATCAAAACAAAACTACACTTTCAGACTTTAATATTGTACACTGTCTCATACACTGCAGAATTTCTGTACTGCAGTGCATGGGACAAGTCAAATATACACTGACACTTCGGCCATGCTATGGCCAAGTCTAATCGGACAACAGTCCACTGCAAGTGAAGCCATTACTTGGCCTCAGACTGCCATGCCAACTATTGGACCCAAAAATCACTAGATGCCGACAGGTTTAAAAAGTGGGGCCTCACCCACTTAAATGTCAGTCACAATCAAAACTGATAGTCGCCAATGCGACAGGGTGTCAGCTATAGTGTACAGTGGTTAGGAGCGCACCATTTATTTACTCCTCGGCACAGTAAATAAAGGCATATTGGTAGTTAAGGGGTTAGTGCGAGTTATACAATCTGCACCCTATGTGTACAGAAAATGGTTTACACAATAGATTTTTTTTTTTTTTTTAAATATTTTCCCTTGGAGAACAAATAATTATGTCCACAAGACCAAGCAGAAAAATCACCTTTAATTCTACCGGTAATGTACAAAAATCCATTGTCATCATGTTTTCCAATGTCTCCAGAATGCAGCCAGCCCTCCTCATCTATGGATTCCTTTGTTTTGTCTTCCATATTTAGGTAACCCATAAAGACATGTCGGCCCCAGAATAATATTTCTCCACTTCCATCACCATCTGGCTGGTAGATATTTGTTTTGCAACCAGATATTACTTTTCCACAACTATAAAAAGAAAAAAACACAACAAACAAACTAATTTTTACTACTCATTTTAGGATAATCTCATTTAAAAAGTGTTTTGCGACCATTTTATTTCTTATTCAAGTGAATATATTTGCAGCTAATTTTTTTGCGATTGTGTTTCATTAAACATTTTACAGTTGTTTACCTTCTATAGCTTCTTGCACTTTAGATTACAGGGAAATTAGTTAACTGTGAATCTGTCAGTCAGCCCACTATGATAGTCTTACTATCAGCTGACTTATGACCACAGACCACAAAGATGAATGTACAGGTACAGTAAAAGCAAAAATGCAAATTTTTTTTTTTTAATTAAACCTTATTGCAGAAGAGTTTCAGCCTTAAACTCATACATTTAAGTAAAAAAGCGGCCAACACAAGTTTTACATAAAGTCGTGTCTTGAAACTATTTTAAAGGTAAGGTACCGCGTTTGTAGATCATTAATAAATCACTGTAATGTAGCATAACATGCTGCTATAACCAAGTTTTAAATGCATGTGAAACAGATTTCGTGTGTTATATGTGTTTAAAGAAGGAACTGGGGGCTGACATCTTGGTTTTGCAGCAGTAGCAGGGCACTAGCAGTGTCATTTTACAGCACCCCATGGACATAGGAGATAATAGACCGGCGAGGACCCTATCTTTAACATTGGAGAGGCGTTAGCAGTGAGCTGGGCACGCCTCTGTGGGCTGCACAACTCACTGCTGTAGGTGTGACTAGCAGCCATTTTATTATAGCCCAGTGCTCTCTGCCCAGCTCCACTTACTCTCTATCACAGGAGCTCCATTCACTCCATTAAGCTGCATTCCCAGCCTGCAGAGAGAGGTGACACCTGTCTCAGCCATACAATGTATCTCTCCCCTCCCTCCACAATGCCTGGCCATTCACTGCAGACCTGGAGCTCCTTCTTATCTTACTGAGGGATGAGTCACAGACAGCTCTGCACAGACAATGCTGCTCCATACACACCACATAAACTATAAACTGCTGGTGATAGCAGATCACAGGGCAGTCACACACAAAATGGCTCTGCCCTGTGATGCTGCTCTTCATTCTGCCCCAGGGATACTAGACCACCCAAAAGGGGAGGGAAATGGTGATGTCAGCAGTTACTGCCCAGATTTTCCAGCTAACAGTAAAGCTGGTAAGTCTTACTATAGCTGCTTGAGGTCTAAAACGGAAAATGCTCCCCCTAGTGGTCAATATATATATTTATAAGAAAATATATAATATTTTTCATATAGAAATGTTTGCAAACAGTGCAAACATTGCATTAATACATTTTATTTACTATTTTAAGCTTAATTTCACAAAAAAACAAACTACAAGAAAACTGGTGGCACCTTCCCTTTAAGTATTAGAAATCCATCTTCACAAGGCAACATCATGTAGTCAAAGTATTAATTACCAGAGGATCTACGGCCTCAAAAATTACACATACCTGGTAATTCTGAAGGCATCTGGCAGAGAAACGGTGTGTGGGCCAGAGCTTTCGCTCATTCCATAGAGTTCATACACAGGAATATTGAGGCTGAGGAAAAATTCCAGAGTGTCTTTTGTAATGGGAGCAGCTCCAGTATAACATTTTGTACAGCGGTCCAAGCCAAGAGCTTTGCATACTTTCTTAAATACCAATTTTTTAGCCACATGATACTTCATTGGCTGGGGGGAGGCTCTGAAGAAGCAATTACAAATTCGTTATCAATCCCTGTTGAATTATTGTTTATTATTGCCAATGTATTCCAAGACAGTCTCTAGGTTACAAGCATACCAAGTTTTAAAGACAATTAGGAAAAAGTTAGATTAGTCGATTTCCCATACCTAGGGATGATTCTTTTACTATCCAGAGAATGTACCAGAATAATTAATATTTAAAAAAATATAATAATAATAATAATAATAATAATAATAATAAATATTATTATTATTATTATTATTAATAAATGTCTTACCCATTCATTCTCTTCATATTTGTTTCTAAGCCTACACCTTTTGCCCAAGTAGCCACCTTGCGTTTGATTGTTGAAGATTTAGCTCCAACGGCCTTCATTTTCTCCTGCATTTTTTCCCACACCCTTGGAACACCCATAAATGCAGTTGGTCTGACTTCTTTTAAGGTGTTTCCCAATGATCCCTGAGAAAACGAGAAGAAAAAAAAAAGGTTTCAAAATTAAAAGATGGTCCATAGTTCTTTTCCTTCTCTAATAAGGTGAACTCTAGATGGTTCAGTAAAGAGTACAGGAAGAGTTACCTTCAAAGCATCCGGCTGAGCAAAATAAGTGGCTCCGCCATACTTCATAGTCAACCAGATGTCTATCATCTGCGCTGCTATGTGGCTAAGTGGCAAATAACTGACCACTACCTCTTGTTGGTCAGTAGCCTCTTTGAGACTAACTGTCCTTCCAGCTGCTGTGGCTGTCCAAGTGATCTGGAATAAAAGAATTGCCAATTAATTTGAAACAGAATAATTAAGGTTGGGTCTATACATGACAATCTGTCTATATATTTATTAAGGCATACGGATGCCACAGCGGGAGTCTAACTATGTTGACAAGTCGCAGTTCCACTTCAGGGTCGGCGTCACCACCCAGCACAACCCAGGCAACTGCTGATGCACAATGCTGTATGGAGGACTACATAAATTGACTGCAGACTTTTTAATCCCCCCAGAGCACACACTGTGTGCGGTGAGAATTCACTGGTTTCTTGGCTATTGTAGAATTTACAATAGATATCACTCATATAATGTAAGAAGTCAGTGAAATCTTTGGCATTGCACTATACCTATATTGTTCTGCCATATCTATGCATCATGAATCGCGGTATGTTGAAGGGGCCGCGGATTCTCTCTCCCCCCCCCCTGAGGTCCACAAAAACCTGGAGCCGGCCCTAATGCACTTACAGGCAATCTGCCACTAAGGTTTTGCTACCCCAGAGCAGCATGATGTAGGGACAAAGACCTCAATGAGATAAGTAATTTTATCATAACTGCAGCTTGCAGTAAGAGATACATCACTCTGTCGCAGGTCTAGCAGTTCTCCAATGCAGAGCTCTATATGACCCTGCCCACACCACTTAGTAGCTTTGTGATTATGCAGAGTGAACACAGAAAACTGCCAATCAGTGGTGGGACAGGGATATACAGAGCTCAGGAATATGGAGGACTACATTGCAGTAGATTTACTAGTCATCTAGTGAGGAAAATCATGGTTGTGGCGATTATCAAAAGTACATCAAGCAGCCTAGCAAGTGACTTTGCTGGAATTAAGGTCTCCATCTCTACATTATAAGTCTCTCAGATTATGTGGCTAAAACCTGGTGACAGATTCCCTTTACCATAATTTCAACAAGCAGGCTTACATTGTCATGGCTCAACATTACTCCTTTCGGCTGCCCTGTGGTTCCTGATGTGTAAATCAGTGTGCAGCACTGGTTAGGCTTCTGGGAAGAAATTATTTGGTCCAGTTGAACATCTGGGACACTTTTTCCCAGCTCCATGAATTCCGCCCACTGCAGAGAAAAATAAAAAAAGTGTCATTTAAAGGGATCATCATTATTAACAATAATAACAAATACCTCCAATTAGAAATGTAGTATAGTTTTTATGATTCGCTATTTCTCTTTCCTCATGTCCAGGCATTGCTGGACCTTAGCTATCCATGGTTACAATCATTAGCAACTAGCTAGCTAAGCTGACATATCGGTGGTCGTAACCATGGAAACCCAAAAAGTCCTGCAATGCCTGGACATGAGAAAAGAAATGGTGAATCAGAAAAACTGTACTACATTTCTAACTGGAGGAATTTGCTAATTATTATTACTACACCTACTACATATTGGGATAGGGGTCTTGGAAATGAGAATACCCCTTTAAGCACCTTGGCAATTGCCCTTCCATATAAAGAAATGGGAAAGAAGAATACTCAAAAAAAAAATTACACACACTACCCACAAACCTCTCACTTTATTTTAAAATATAAAGATTGACGGTGTTGCAGGAAAGGATTTTTTATTTTTCAAAGATATCTTTTAAAGATATAGCCATAGAACCCACCTCTGCATTGGTTGGAAGAGGTTAGGAGAATACTCCCCATTCCCAAGGCTGGGCTTTTAAACGGTTACGCCGGGGAGATAAACTGTAAAGATAACATTAATATTGTTTCCCATCACAGTAACCGCAAATCAGTGTGACGCTGGAGCTGCTCCACCTCCCTTCTGGGACGTCACGTCATACATCGGGGGACATTGAAGAAAAACCGTGAGCACTAGCACAAGGTGCACGGGTAGGTTCCCACACCCTAATACGGTAAAGATAAATAAACCCGGCACTCAACTTGGATGCAATTCCAGCGTTTATTGCGTAGTACCAAAACGTTTCGGTCAAATGTGACCTTCTTCAGTTATGTACTTAGTAGCAATTAGGTACTGCTTGGTGGGACGTACTCAAAAGAGCAAGTTGGAATCACTGTTCATTAGATGCCCGAAGTGCAAAGGGCTAGGAGCTTGTGTGATCCGGAGCTTGACGCGGTGTCCGCCGCTTGTCTGGCTGCATGTTCCGGGCATGCAGCCAGACAAGCGGCGGACACCGCATCAAGCTCCGGATCACACAAGCTCCTAGCCCTTTGCACTTCGGGCATCTAATGAACAGTGATTCCAACTTGCTCTTTTGAGTACGTCCCACCAAGCAGTACCTAATTGCTACTAAGTACATAACTGAAGAAGGTCACATTTGACCGAAACGTTTTGGTACTACGCAATAAACGCTGGAATTGCATCCAAGTTGAGTGCCGGGTTTATTTATCTTTATACATCGGGGGACATGGCCTGCTACTATTAGCTGCCAGCAGCATGATAATACTGGCCAATTAGACCACGCACATTTTGATAAACTGAAGGATCATTTTATGCTGAATGGATCAACAGTCTGCTCTTGTGCCGATGATCAAGTCAGTATGGTCCTTAAACAACTTAAGTCTTTCATGGGAAAGACTGAATAATCAGAGAAGACGACCAAAGGTCACTTACAAAATGTGGAAGATAAATGTACAAGTAGTAAACACAAATTTGAATAGTAATAAATTCATAACACTGTTGTGATGAATCAATGATTGGTTTACCCATTTTCCTTAGCTGTGGCTAAAGCAGCCATGGAATATTTTGCAGTATAAATCTCGACTTCCCAAACTGCTAGTGTGCACACATTTGAACAATAAGTTACATTTAGATTAAGGTATGGGCACTGTCCCCGCGCCACAAGTAAGGTTTGCATACATACCGTGTAAAGGTTTGCTCTCTTCTCCTTTAGCTCATCTTTGTACTGGATAATGGCTTTCAAATGTGGCAACTGGTCCTGAACCTGAAAGTCACAAGAACTTGTAAGACGCATCTCTTTTGTTACATGGCAAATTGCAGAAGGGGCACTATTACATTTTTAATACTAAAATTGTAAGGTTAGCTGGGTTCCTTGGATGAGGAATACAGTATTTCTATTGCTACAGCGGTATACAGAGTTAAAAAAAACTAGCTTAAAACGTCTAATGGAATCCAAACAAACTCTTACCAGCTGATGCCGCTGTCCAAGTTATCTGAATGTAAAGCACATCAATATTCAGAAAGCTAAAGATTCTCTACATATAGCAGCAACTGGAGAATCCAGTCACAACTTACCTGTAATATTTTTTGCAGTTGCTTATGATTTTCTACTACCAGTATGTTAGCCTCACAGTTTTCTGCCACATAATGACAAGCCTCTGCAGAATTTGTAGTGTAGATGCCCACAGCAAATCCTCTAGAACCGAAAGATGCAATAAATTGATCAGTACCAAAAGCACTAGTTATACCAGTCTGGACACATCAGCTTATGCAGAGATACACTGAGCAAACGACAACGCCAAGCTGATAGTGTTAGTTAACGTATCAGAGGATTTGACATTCGCTGAATGTGAATTTACTAGGTGGCCTTTACTGCAGCACGTGGATACGTTTTTGAAATCGCATCCACTATAATGGCATTGGAAAACAGCAAATCTGCAGACAGAAAATTTGCGCAATTTGTACATATAAATTAAAGTTTAATTCCTGCCAGAGACAAAAAAATCTTACATTGAGCCCACAATTTTCAGAGGTCTGTAGTAGCATTTGTCTTCTCTTATCGGCCAAATAGACCTTTTGGACCCGCTAGACTTCACAGGATACTTGAAATGTCACTCAGGCTATGTACACATGTTCCGAATTTTTCGCGTTTTTTCAAGGTTTTCCTCAGCAAAAATGCTTAAAAAATGCTTACATTAAGCATCCCATCAATTTTAATGCATTACGCAATTTTTGCGCACATGTTGCGTTTTTTCCCGTGAAAAAAAACGCACCGCGAAAAAAAAAGCAGCATGTTCATTAAGTTGGCGGATTTTTTGCTATATTATTGCATTGGGAACCTCAGGAAAAATCTGTAAAAAAAAAAGAGCAGATTTCCTGTGAATGTAGTCCGGATTTGCTCAGGAAAATTCTGCTAACTTTCCTGAACATGTGCACATAGCCTAAAGTTATAAGTTTCACAAAAACTCATACTTTCAACGAAACTAGAGCTGCCACATCATTAGCTAAGCAGATTTTTTTTTATTGCAGGGCTGCACTGGTGCTACCAATGTAAGATCATGCACCCAATAGTATACTCACCCGGTGTATTGAGCTTTCCTAGCACCTCTCCGGTCCGACGCTGCCATCATGTGACAGCAACTTCTGACTCATCGAAAGTCAGCGGTAGCAGCTTAATGCAAGTCAGACCCAGTTCGAGGCTTTCATAGAACTGCATTGAAAAGTGACCTCCGGATCGCCCAGCAAACACTTGAGAGATTCGGGAGGTCACAAACTGCTGGAGACAGACCAGAGCGGCGTGGATAAAAGCAGAAGATGGCGGATGGCAAGAGTAAGTTTATGTGCAGGGGTATTACATTAGTAGAACCACTCAAGTGCAACATTATGAGTAAAAAAAAAAAAAAAACATGCTGGCGTGGTGCTTTAACACTTTCATGACAGGGCCAATTTCCATTTGAGCCTTTGTTTTTCCTTCTTCCCAAAGTTAAATCTTTTTTGTCCAGACATAAAAAGGCTTGGTTTTTGAGCAACTAGGTGCACTTTTGAATGACACCACATCATTCATTCTACCACACAGTGTACTGGAAAATGGATAAAAAAATTCAGTGGGGAGAAACTGGAAAAGAAAAAAAAACAAAACCCAATTGACATGGTTTTTAATGGTGGTATAAAGGACTTCGTAGTGATGAGGAGAATCCCATTGTGATTACGGTAATACCAAAACATGTCCATTTTTCACTTTAGTGGATAGAATAAAAAAATATATATTTGGGGTTGTGTAGCTATTTTCCAAAACCCGTAACATTTTTATTTTTCCTTCGATTGAGCTGTGTGACTGCTTATTTTTTGTGTGGCGAGACAAATTTTTTTATTTATATAATTTTGGGACAGGTATGTTTTGATCACTTGTTGCAACATTTTTCGTGGAATTGCAGCAACAGATACAATGTTATTTTGGCACTTGATTTTTGTTGATGTTTACAGATCAGGTCAATCATTTTTAAAATTTTGATAGCTCAGATTTTTCTGAACTTGGCGATACCAAATGGGTTTCATTTTTAAATTTTTATTTTTAATGCAGAAAAGGAGTGATTTGAACTTATGCTTTCTTCCATTTTTTTTTATTTTTTTTATTTCTTCTACTTTTCACTGTTCTCAACAGTCTTGAAGCTGTGATAATCTGAACGCTTGCGCTATATACAGTAACGCTACAGCATCACCGCATATAGTAAAAATCAATGTCTCCTTTCAAGCCTGGCCACAGGTAGGGTTTCAAAAGAGCTTCGTAAGCATGGGGCTCTACAGTAGACCCACGGCTGTCATAGTAACCCATGGAGACCCGCAATCACATCAAGGGCGCATGGAATTACTTGCATCCATGCCGACACACGTTAATTGCTACTGTCAAATTAAAAGTTAAGGCTTTATTCCCATAATTTCAAATCTGCAGCTTGTCAATTTCCCTTGGGGGTGCACCAAGTTTTCTGTGCGGAATTTCCCCATAGACTTGCATTAGATGCGGAAACTTTGCAGGTAAAAAGCACACAAGCATTTTAAGTGCATTTCCACTGTGGAAACGCATACAAAATATGTTATCCACACCCGGATATGGCAATAAAGTTGTTAAAGCTAAATACCAGGAAAAAGCAAAGCAGCTTTATTTAAAGCATGACGAACCAAAAAGACAAAAAGACGTTAAAAATGCAAGTAACAATTTAAATAGGTGCAGACATTCTGCGGCGTCAGCACCTCACCAAAAGCTCATAGTGGGAACATAGCCTTAGAGAGGTCCTGGCTGTAACGCACAGCCATCACCCCCTTCAGACTTGCGTCATACACAAGGCCGACATCAGGGCATTACTGCCCTTAATGGCATATGGGGCCCGATGAGGAGTTGGCCCCCTCTGTTCTAATCACCGGGCCCAAGCGGTAACTGACCGCGCGTCCTCCGACGCACGATCAGTTAAAATCTGTTACCGTGCAGGAGATTCCTCCCGCACGGTAACAGTTAACAGACGCCAGCCAATCACAGGCCGGAAGCAGACGTCAACGCGCACGTTGCAGGCGTATGATGTCACTGTCATACGTCGGAACGACGCTGTGTGCTTCAGCCGAATCGGAGAGGAGGTCCGAGGACACACAGCAGCAGCTCGGCCATGTAGGCAAAAATCTTTTTCTTTTTTATGTAAAGCCGCGGTATGGAGCATACTATACTATTATGGATGGGGGGAGAAAAAGGGGATGCATTATATCCCTATGGGGATGCTGCATTATACTATGGGGTGCATTATATCCCTATGGCGATGCTGCATTATACTATTGGGTTTATTATATCCCTATGGGGATGCTATATTATACTATGGGGTGCATTATATCCCTATGGGGATGCTGCATTATATTATGGGGTGCATTATATCCCTATTGGTCTGCTGCATTATACTATGGGGTTGCTGCATTATACTATGGGGAGGACAAGTGGGATATTACTGTAGGGGCCAATTAAAAGATATTTTGAGGATAGTGGTTTCAGTGTTGGGGAGGAAATATCCTGTTACTGTGCAAGGCGAGAGTCGCTTATTTTCTACATCTGGTGTAGTGTGGAGGTTGGTGAAAAATTGGAGCATGTGCTCTAGATAACTTATTTTCTACAGAGACGAGTCCTGGCTGGAAGAATTGATGGCGGTGTGTGCTGGATGAAGATGAAAAGCAAAGATAAAGAACTTCAACTAGAGATGTCACCGGTGAGTCAGTGTTACCTGTACACTGACACTATACACTGCATATCTATAAACAGAGCTCCTGTGTATAATGTCACTGGTGATCACTGTATTATCTGCACACTGACATTATACAGAGCTCATGTGTACAATGTAACTGGTGATCTCTATTACTCGTACACTATACGATGTACAGATCTGTGTATAATGGCACTTATTTTTATATTAGTATTGTTTTTTTATTAATGATCAGTATTGTAGTATTTGGTCACTATGTTGTGGTAATATGTGATCTGGTCCTGATGTGGTGGTATTTGTTCCCTGTGTTTGCCATTTTTCGGTCACTGTGGTGGTAATATGTGGTCTGGTCATGGGGTGTCGATTTTTACTTGTAAGTGGTATTATTTGAACACTATATGGTGGTAATATGGTGTCTGGTCATGGTGTGGTGGTATTTGTTCCTTGTATGTGGTATTACTGGTCATCATGTGGTGGTAATATGTGGTGTGGACGTGGTGCGGTGGTATTTGTCCCTTGAATGATACTATTCGGTCACTGTGGTGGTAATATGAGGTCTGGACATGGTGTGGTGGTATTTGTTTCTGTATGTGGTATTATAGGTCACTATGTGGTAGTAATATGGTGTCTGATCATGGTGTAGTGGTATTTGTTCCTTGTTTGTGATATTATTGGTCATTTTAAAAATTGAATAATTAAAAATATACCTAAAATTGTATTGGATATTTTAACAAATGTTTTGTACGTTACAGTAGAGTAGAGTCCGGCCAGAAGAGTATACCTTGTCTTGGTGATGGATTAAAAAAATCTTTTGGCCAAAACAAAAGCTGCTGGTTATGTATGTGGTGATGGGAACCGTAAATGTGTGATTGGTGAAGATGTGGTGCATAAGTGGAGTTTTTCCAAGCGAGGGCAGTGGGACTGTGGATGGTTCGCGGGGTGGAGCCTGGGCGGAGTCTCAAGGGGGACCCCCAAAAATTTTGCCAGTATGGGGCCCCGAAATTCCTAGTGGCAGTCCTTGTCATACATATATGGCACGTCGTGAAGGGGTTAAGTATTTACAGCAGAAAATCTGCAGTTTACAGAACCAGCAAAATGAATTGTGTTCTGAAATCTCAAGCACATGCTGTTTATTGCTTCCTTTCCGATTTGAAACAGTACAAAAACCGCTGAAAGAATCGACATGTTGAAGATTTCATTGTTTTACACACATTCAAATGGTGGAAAAAAAACCAAACAAACATCAAAAATACATGCAAATAATAAAAGGGTCAAAAGGAAGGGTATTTGACAGTTTTTCCTGTCAAGAGACTTTTTGGTTCAGAAGTTTCTGCTGCAAATACTAGTGTGCACATACCTTTACTGATGCAGCTACGCTCATTCAGTTCAAAGTGTGAGATATTGTTATAACAAGCTAGATCTCACTTTGATAGTGGAGAGGGCTGCAGAGTCTTGTGGCATCTCATAACAGGCTAAAAGGACCCTACTTAGTGGCACAACTCGGGTCCTAACTTCTGACATTAATAAATGTAAGGCCGGGTGCCTATGATCTGGAAATAGCAGCGCTTCGGACACAGCGAATATACGCTGCGTCCAAAGTGCTACCTTCTACATCAGCATATGTTCACCTGACACATTTATCACTTTTTTTCGCTGTAAATTAAAAAAAAAAACACCATTTCACAATTAAAAAGGGGTATTCCAATCTCCAAGATTTTATCCCAATATGTAGTATGCTAATTGGAAGTATTTGCTGAGATTACACATATCAAAAGAACTATACTACATTTTTATGTCTTGCCCCATGTGCAGGGCATTGCAATAGCTTAGTTGATAGTGAGTTGGACATCTATGACTGCAATCACTGAGTGGTTGTAACCATGGTTACCTAAGCTACTGCAATGCCCTGCACATGGGGTAAGCAACATAGCTAAATCAGAAGAACTATATACTACATATTGGGCTGTGAAATACCAGTTTAAAATATCTGAACTTACCCAGCAAGTATAGCTCCTATATCAGCTATGAACCACTCCGCAGAATTGAATCCCAGAATGCCAACTCCATGGTATCGCTCCAAACCCAACTATAAAAACAGAAAATAAAATAAAAAGCTCTGAACAAGTTAACACTAAGGATTTAAGGACACAGACTTGGCCTTGTGGACACATTATCAGAGTGACATATCAGCTTTGAAAAACGGGACAAAGATTGAAAAAGTGTGTTTACTGAGGCTGTCAGCTGAGACTTCTCAACTTAAGTGGCTTTTATCATATAGTACATTTTGCCATTTTTTGCGAATGCAAAAGTTCTGAAATACTGAAAATTTGTGGATGTGGACTGCGGTCTGGGCACAATGCAGGACTCACTGGAAGACTAATATTTGCCTTTTGGATAGTGGGTATTGCGTTTTTGGGGCAGTATCAATTTTGCAGAGCCTCTAAGCTACCAGTACAATGAAAAACCTTAAAAAGTGTGCTCGTCTTGAAATCTGTATCCCTTCAGGGTATTCATCAAGTACAATAGTTTTGTTTGACATATAAATAAAAATATACAGCGCAAAATGGTATTCATGGGTGACTTTTCATAAATTGAAAGCTGTATATTTGACCATTAGTCTACACAAAGTATATATTTTTTGAAGGGTAGAAGAGTGGAGTGACGTTACGTGCACTTTTGTAAGAAAGAAACCCAAGCAATTATAGAATTACTTCTTGGGTTTTGTTTTTTAGCTTGCAGTGGATAATTAAAGTCATGGTGATACTGAATTGATATAGGTTTCTGGCATTTTACACACAAAAAAAACACAACAACACTGCCATATTTTGAGACATCTGTTGATATGCTGGAGCTCAGTTAAGTATTGAAGTATGAGTTGAAGTTTTTAACCCCTTAAGCCCCGAGGGTGGTTTGCACGTTAATGACCGGGCCAATTTTTACAATTCTGACCACTGTCCCTTTATGAGGTTATAACTCTGGAACGCTTCAACGGATCTTGGCGATTCTGACATTGTTTTCTCGTGACATATTGTACTTCATGATAGTGGTAAAATTTATTCGATATAACTTGCGTTTGTGAAAAAAACTGAAATTTGGCGAAAATGTTGAAAATTTCGCAATTTTCCAACTTTGAATATTTATGCCCTTAAATCACAGAGATATGTCACGCAAAATACGGAGATATGTCACGCAAAATACTTAATAAATAACATTTCCCACATATCTACTTTACATCAGCACAATGTTGGAACCAAAATTTTGTTTTTTGTTAGGGAGTTATAAGGGTTCAAAGTTGACCAGAAATTTCTCATTTTTACAACACCATTTTTTTTATTTTTTATTTATTTTTTTTAGGGACTACATCTCATTTGAAGTCATTTTGAGGGGTCTATATGATAGAAAATACCCAAGTGTGACACCATTCTAAAAACTGCACCCCTCAAGGTGCTCAAAACCACATTCAAGAAGTTTATTAACCCTTCAGGTGTTTCACAGGAATTTTTGTAATGTTTTAAAAAAAAAAAAAAAGAACATTTAACTTTATTTCACAAAAAATTTACTTCAGCTCCAATTTGTTTTATTTTACCAAGGGTAACAGGAGAAAATGGACCCCAAAAGTTGTTGTGCAATTTGTCCTGAGTACGCCGATACCCCATATGTGGGGGTAAACCACTGTTTGGGCGCATGGCAGAGCTCGGAAGGGAAGGAGCGCCATTTTACTTTTCAATGCAAAATTGACTGGAATTATGATGGGACGCCATGTTGCGTTTGGAGAGCCCCTGATGTGCCTAAACATTAAAACCCCCCACAAGTGACACCATTTTGGAAAGTAGACCCCCTAAGGAACTTATCTAGATGTGTTTTGAGAGCTTTGAACCCCCAAGTGTTTCACTACAGTTTATAACGCAGAGCCGTGAAAAAAATTTTTTTTTCCCACAAAAATGATTTTTTAGCCCCCAGTTTTGTATTTTCACAAGGGTAACAGGATAAATTGGACCCAAAAAGTTGTTGTCCAATTTGTCCTGAGTACGCTGATACCCCATATGTGGGGGGGAACCACTGTTTGGGCGCATGGCAGAGCTCGGAAGGGAAGGAGCGACATTTGGAAAGCAGACTTAGATGGATTGGCATCACGTTGCATTTGCAGAGCCCCTGATGTACCCAAACAGTAGAAACCCCCCACAAGTGACCCCATATTGGAAACTAGACCTCCCAAGGAACTTATCTAGATGTGTTGAGACCTTTGAACCCCCAAGTGTTTCACTACAGTTTACAGTGCAGAGCCGTGAAAATAAAAAATCTTTTTTTTTCCCCACAAAAATGATTTTTAGCCCCCCAAATTATTATTTTACCAAGGATAACAAGAGAACTTGGACCTCAAAAGTTGTTGTCCAATTTGTCCCGAGTACGCTGATACCCCATATGTTGGGGTAAACCTGTTTGGGCGCACGGGAGAGCTCGGAAGGGAAGGAGCACTATTCTACTTTTTCAAAGCAGAATTGGCTGGAATTGAGATCGGACGCCATGTCGCGTTTGGAGAGCCCCTGATGTGCCTGAACAGTGGAAACTCCCCAATTCTACCGGAAACCCTAATCCAAACACACCCCTAACCCTAATCCCAACGGTAACCCTAACCACACCCCTAACCCTGACACACCCCTAATTCTAATCCCAACCGTAGCCGCAACCCCAACCCTAACTTTAGCCCCAACCCTAACTTTAGCCCCAACCCTAACTTTAGCCCCAACCCTAGCGGAACTATACATTTTTTTAATTTTATTATTTTTCCCCAACTAAGGGGGTGATAAAGGGGGGTTTTATTTACTTTTATAGCGTTTTTTATATTGGATTTTTATGATTGGCAGCTGTCACACACTAAAAGACGCTTTTTATAGCAAAAAAGTTGTTGCGTCTCCACATTTTGAGACCTATAATTTTTCCATATTTTGGTCCACAGAGTCATGTGAGGTCTTGTTTTTTGCGGGACGAGTTGACGTTTTTATTGCTAACATTTTCGGACACGTGACAGTTTTTGATCACTTTATTCCGATTTTTGTGAGGCAGAATGACCAAAAACCAGCTATTCATGAATTTCTTTTGGGGGAGAAGTTTATAACGTTCCACGTTTGGTAAAATTGATATACCGGTAGCAGTTTTATTCTTCGGGTCAGTACGATTACAGCGATACCTCATTTATATCATTTTTTTATGTTTTGGCTCTTTTATACGATAAAAGCTATTTTATAGAAAAAATAATTATTTTGGCATCGCTCTATTCTGAGGACTATAACTTTTTTATTTTTTTGCTTATGATGCTGTATGGCGGCTCGTTTTTTGCGGGACAAGATGACGTTTTCAGCGGTACCAGGGTTATTTATATCCGTTTTTTTGATCGCGTGTTATTCCACTTTGTTTGGCGGTATGATAAAGCGTTTTTTGGCTCTTTCTTACGGTGTTCACTGAAGGGGTTAACTAGTGGGACAGTTTTATACGTTGGGTCGTTACGGACACGGCGATACTAAATATGTGTACTTTTATTTTTTTATTTTATTTTTATAAAGAAATGTATTTATGGGAATATATATATATTTTTTTCTTTATTTAGGAATCTTTTTTTTTTTTTTTTTTACACGTGTAAATTTTTTTTTTCACTTTCTTACTTTGTCCCGGGGGGGGGGGGGGTGGACATCACAGAGCGCCGATCTGACAGTTTGCACAGCACTCTGTCAGATCTGACATACAGTAGTGCAGGCTTACCAGAGCCTGGTCTGCACCCGGAAGTACTCCCTGCAGGACCCGGATGCAGCCATTATGGATCCGGGGACTGCAGGGAGGAGACGCTCGGTACAAGGTGAGTACATCACCTTGTACCGATCGTCTCAGGGAAGCCCGCAGGCAGCCCCCTCCCTGCGCGATGCTTCCCTGTACCGCCGGTACACTGCGATCATGTTTGATCGTAGTGTGCCGGGGGTTAATGTGCCGGGGGCAGTCCGTGACCGCTCCTGGCACATAGTGCCAGATGTCAGCTGCGATAGTCAGCTGACACCCGGCCGTGCTCCCCCCGTGAGCGCGGCCGATCGCATATGACATACTATCCCGTCACTGGGAATTAAGTCCCAGGTCACCTTGACGGGATAGTACGTCATATGGGATTAAGGGGTTAATCAAGCTAACTTTTGAAGATCTGAATAATAAAAAGCAGTAGAAAAAGCCCATTTCTTTGGGTGTCCAATTTTGCTTATTCCCCCCCCCCCTCTCTGTTGTGAGATACCAAATGCAAAAACAAAAAACCAAAACACCTTTTTATCACATATCACTACAGGAGAGCTATGTAGGGGGTGAACAGGAAGATAAAAAAAAAAAAAAAAACATCTAGGGAATAAACACCCACAACTGGTGCTACCATCGATAGCAGTTGAAGCACCTGTAATGCATGCAGTCACCTGCTGCCAATTGAGCAGCCTCAGCTCGTAAGTCCACCACTTCAACCCCACATTATAAACATACACAGAGACCACCAAAGTGGGGAGGGGGAGGTTTAAACATTTTGCTACTTACCTTAATGAAGCCTTTAGCAGCTAGTCTGCACTGCTCATAATATTGCTTATATGTGAGTTTAGTCCAGTGTTCTCCCTCCTTGGATGCAAGGGCAACATAATCCCCATAATTTTGAACTGTTTCTTCAAACAACTGGTGAACTGTTATTGGGGGCAGACTGGCCACACCAGATTCTTCCACACGCAGCTGCACAGCACCATCCCTTAGCATTGTCCACAGCTTCAAGTCTGAAGAGCCACCTTTAAAAAAAAAAATGTAGAAATTTCACAAATTAAAATTAGTTATCCAAATTTTGTTTTGGAAAGTCATGACCCCCCACACTTAATCTGCATATAATCCAATATCTACAGATTATTAGAGTTTGGGGATATTACAGGTTCCCTTTAAGTTATTACAAGCATTGTATTTTTTTGCCAAGTTTAACTGCAACAAAATATTAAACTATAGTTTATAAAACTAAGCCACAATAAACTTTAAAAACTGTTTTTTTTGTGTGTTTTTGTGTTTAGTTTAAGATATGTGCAGTCAAAATTAAAACGTAAAAAATACACCCCACAAATACTGAAACACTAAAGTGATCTTCCCATCTCCAAGATCCTATCTACGTGTAATATTAGGAAATAAAACAATTATCCAGAAAGCGCTGCACAAGTACCTGAAAATAAATAGCAGCAAATATAAGGATGAAAACCACTCAATTCATCCGCTAAAACAAACAATATAAAAATATGTAAAAATATTCGCACTAAAATCCTAATAAAAACATGGATATGAGCATACCACCTTATTAAACTTTCACAGATAGTGACAAAGGTGCAAGGATATAATACCTCAATCTTGTAGACTGTGTGTGAATAGTCTCCCGAGTGTCCTGGAAAGGTCCTTCAGATGGCGTCCATTCAATTACTGTGTCCTGATTCAGTCAGATGCCGGAGGGCAATAAGCAGTAAAATGCTAAGCAACAAAAGAACTATAGTCTAGGTGGAGCCATCCCAGCCGGTGACAGGCGTACCTCCCAGAGAGAAAAGAAAAATCTGCCGTGCACTGACAGAAGAGGCTCCGTCCTAAGATAGAGCCGGCAAGGCGCAGCCTGGCTGCAGGACCTTGCGTGACGTCACTGACACGTGACAGATCACGTTACCGGCTACAGGGCGCACACCAAACCACACTTATCCTACGCGTTTCGGAATCTCTGATTCCTTCTTCAGGGATGGTGTGGTGTGCGTTATGTGTGCCTTTTATAAGGTGCCAGATCTCTTACTAGTGCCTCATTAGTTAAAAGCAAACAGTTCTACTTCACTATTCAGACCATGTGGTGACAGAGTATTCATTTCAAAAATACATTTGGTTTCCGCCCGGGACACTTGATGAATAAAATTGCCACCACGTCCATCTTGTTTGACTATTTTAAGTCCAGTGACCTTGATGTTCTTCAGTGAGCCACTGTGGTGTATTGCAAAATGCATGGATAAAGGGTGTCCCATGAACTTATTGCTGATGTTCCGTAAGTGTTCTCCAATTCCAACATGCATAGGGCGTATAGTACGGCCAATATATAAATTTTCCACATGGACAAGTTAGGCCATATATTATGCCTTTGGTGGAACATGTAATAAAATCTTTAATGTTCATAACCGCTGATTTGGAGATTGAAGTCTGTTTTTTAGTGTTCAATTTCTTGCATGGCGCACATTTCTTACAAGGAAAAAAAACATTAAGATGTTGGGATAAAACAGAGTTAGACATCTCCCAAGATCTGCCACTAGTTGGGGCTATTATATTGCCCAAGTTATTAGCTTTTTTATAGACAAATCTTGGACGTATGGATAGTGACTCCCCAATTATTTTATCCTCCCTCAGAATGTTCCAGTGTTTACTGACAATCCTGCTTAAAAGTTTGTTGCTGGAGTTATATTGTGTTATGATTGGAATTTCTCCGATTTCCCATTTTTTATTAGTGTTTTTATCCTTGCCCTTCTGAGTCAACAATTCCGCACGTGGTTTCAACCTGCTCTTTAGTTTCCATTAGGAATTGCTTGTCATATCCTTTAGTTTCAAATCTCTCCACTAACATATTTGCCTCTATATCATAGTCCTCTGGCCTTGAGCAATTCCTGTGTGCTCTTATAAATTGGCTCTTCGAGATATTCAGTAACCAACTTGGGAGGTGGCAATTGGCGATAATTGTTAGAGTCAGTAGGTTTGTGGTATATCTGGGTCTGGATTGTGTTATTCTCTACAAAAAATTTTAAGTCTAAAAAGTTAATTTCTTTATTACTGGTCGTAGCCGTAAATTTTAAAAAATACTCATTTTTATTTAATTCCTGGATAAAATTGTTTAATAAAAAAGGGACCCTCTGACCATATAAATATAATATCGTCTATAAATCTCTGCCATAGGACCAGGCCCGCCCGCAGTGTGCCTCCATGGAAAATAGTTTCTTCTTCCCATTTACCAACATACAAATTGGCATAACTGGGGGCGAACCTGGTACCCATGGCAGTACCCCACTTCTGGGAGTAGTAGTTCGTCCCAAATTTAAAATAATTATGTGTTAGTATAAAATCTATACAGTCTAAAATGAAGGTGGTTTGATCCTCTGGTGTTTTACTGTTATTAGACATAAAATGTTGTGCTGATTCGCACCCTTTGTGTTCGATTACAGTGTATAGGGAAATGATGTCTAAGTTCCCTATTATATAATGTTCCTTCCATAATATATTTTGTAAAATATTTAATAGGACGGAAGTTCAGGACAGTTTCTGCAGGTAGCAGTCTACAAATCTGGAGAGATTAGATGTAAGACCCCCTATGGCAGAAATTATGGGTCTGCCAGGTGGATTAGTGGGGTCTTTATGCACTTTCGGTAAATAATAAAAATATGGGGTTCTTGGGTGGGTAATATTAATAAAATCGAACTCATTTTTGTTCAGAAACCCCTTTTGAAAACCAGTTTTGATCAGATGTTGCATTTCACCCAAAAATTGACTTGTTGGGTCTGCTTCGAGCTTTTTGTAAGTACATGCGTCACCCAACAAACGTAAAGATTCTTTATTGTAGTCAGTGTTTAAAATCACTATCCCACCGCCTATATCGGCCGGTCTGATAGTAAGATTTTTATTATTTTGAATTTGTTGAATGGCATTGCGTTCTTGATTAGATAAATTATATTTAAATTTGTAGCATTTTTTATCCGAGATGCTCCTGATGTCGCGTATGACATTATTCTGAAACGCATCAAAAGCTTCCGAGTACTCTTGGATGGGATTGAAATTAGATTTTTTTCTTAAGGTGGTGTGGTTACACAGATCAAATGTATCTAAGGAGCCATCATTTTCCTTGATTAATTTCTTTATATAATATTTTTTGATTGCTAGTTTCCTCATGAATTGTTTGATCCCTATGAATGCTTGGAACTCATCAAACTTTGTACTTGGTGCAAATTTGAGACCCTTATTCAGTAGACCAATTTTTATTCAATACATGATCACTTAAATTGAAGATCTTCTGTTCTACTTGAGTCGGGATGTCATCCTGGTGTTGGCATAATTTCCTCTTTTTTTGTTGATTTCCCGCCCCTACAGCCCCTTTTTCGTGTTTTTTTTTTTTTTTTTTGACCTGTCTGAAAAAAAGGAGTTAGATGACTGTTTGGTTTTTAGCTTGGTGTTTAATTGTATTTGTGATCTCTTTGGTACTACTGTACAGGGTGGAACCCAGTTTGTCCGTAACGGTTGTGGATTGCACTCTTCACGTGAGTTCTCGGGAGAATTATGAATATCATCAAGTATTACAAATCTATTCTGTACTTCAATCGTAGATAAAGGGGTGGAGATGTCCGGTGCGATACTATGATTATTCGTGTTGTTATTATTAATGCTCATTTCTATGGCCCCTCTGTTGATACTCCCTTCATTCATAGTGAGATTATCCATATCTGAAGTGAGGTGAATGGAGAATCTCTCACTGGGGGATAACAATTGGCTATTCTCACCAGCTATTTCATCAATCGTAACCATCTGAGTATTTTGATGTGGTATGTAGTAATGATCTGGGTTATATGTTTCTTCTCTCCTATTTTTACTCATACCAGACCCATAATTCTGTTGATCTAATATTCGTTAGTTGAAATTTAGTAAATTTAAATTGAAAATGTCTTGTCAGTTTAAAATTATTTACGTGACCATTTTGGGTTCTTCTTTAACAGAAGGGTACCAACAACTTTGTCCACCTGTGCATTTCTTGACCTGAGTGATCCAGTGCAAAGTGGCAATGTTAGATTCAACTTCCAAAACAACCGAAAAAAACTGTTGCTTGTAAATTTCCTGAACAATTGCTACAATACCCAACGGGCAGATCTTAGAGGAGAGAATTCTTAGAAAAATCAAAAAGATTATGCATAAGGCTTCTACCAAAATGGAACATGACCACACAAACCGCTCATCGGAAGTAGAAACCCCAATTCTTTTAATTCTAACTGGAGAGTAGTATGCAGAATGTGCGAGACTGGGTGCACACGATCCGTAAGTGGCAGTGCTTTGGACGAAGCATGTTTGTTGTGTCCTAACAGCTGCAGTTTATTTAACACAGGTGAATTTGCATGTGTGTTCACTGAACTGTGTGGATTCGCCGCATCCAATATATTCTTTGGTGAAATTTCTCTTGCGACAACTTAAGTCTCCGCAAGAGACGTTGACACGCTGTGGCCTGGAGAGATGATCCGCATGTCCATCTCCGCGTGTAATCTGCAGGCATCTGGATGCATAGTGGGCATGGGATTTAAATCCCATCCAATATGCTGTAACATCTGGCCGCTGGGAGTTAAGACGCTGCACAAGTGCGCAGCGTCTACAGATCGTATGCACATACCCCAAGTGTTTAATGGAAGATTAGGTTCTTCAGTGGTGTGCACTATATGAAGAGACTTATCTACTGCTCAAGAAGAACCAGAAGAAGAAGTGTTACATTGAGGACGAGTCCAACGAGAGCACTGAGTCAGGTGACTTCTGAGACACAGCTCTCCAATATAAAAAGAATGTGACAAGGTGGGAAGCAGTTTGCACACGTCCTGCCGGTCTCACTCATTGGAACCAGAGACGCCACGGCCGAGTCATTAGTAAGGGCCCAGGGGGAGTCAAGCACAAGTAAACTGGACACAGATGACGGTTAAGACCTGTGAGCCAGACTAGACCAGAGGCCTAGCCCTACTCCGGTCAAAATCCGTGAACCAGACTACACCTGTCAAGACCAGAGGACCAGCCCTCGTCTGTCCTTGACCGCCAGACAACCATCAAGGGCAGACTCCAATCCGGCAGTGGACGCCCGCTGCAGTGATAAGAGGCAGTAGTGAGCCGGGCCGTTACTTCCAACATTGAAGTACGGTAGAAGGAACAGTTTTGGGGTGGTGCAACAGACAGGGTAGGGGTACCAGAGTGTGGGAAGCCCAGAGAGTATTGATTGACAAAAGGACTTGTGGCCTAGTAGGAAGAACCAGAGACCCCCACTAAGGGCTGAAAGATGAAGGGGATCGTTCTAGCGACAGACTTGTTACTGCAAACATTGTTCTTATTAGAGATTTGATAGATATAAAAAGGTGGTGAAATTGTACAATAGCAAGGCTGGCATCAACAACACACTGTTACTCAAGAATTACTCTGTTCCAATCACCCTTCGGCTATGTGCACACGTGGAGTATTTGATTGCAGAAATTTCTGTAAAGTTTCTGCATCTCTAGGAAATTGTTGACCGCAAAAACGCAATGGAAAATATGCATGTTTTATATGTGTTTTTTGCTGCATTTTTGTACAGTAATGAAAGCTTTTTGGTGCAAAAAACTTTTTGACAAAAAAAAAAAAAAAAATGTTTGTGATGCAATTTCCTTGCTTAACCCGCTTTTTCATGCTTATTTGCCCGTCCCAGGCTAAAAATACCAGTCCTCAGCTGACCCAGGAATGGCACTTCATTTTTGAAGCGCCAATTCTGACTCAGCTGCTGACACCAACCCCTAATCCCATTACCCTGATGCAACTGCACCATGACATGGGGAAGAGTCTGGGCTGTCAATGACACCAAGGTCTAGGTTTGGTAATGAAGAGGTGTCATCCAGACACCTTCATTACTAAACCTGTAAGTAAAGAGTTAAAAACACAGCATAAAACTTTATTTGAAATAAAACAGACATTCTTTTAATCATTTAAATTATCCCTATATACTCACCCTAGGCCTGATTGTAATCCAAGGGTTAAAGCGATGTCCCACAGTCACCAGGAGCGTTCACAGAATGAATCTACATGGGCTGTAACCAAACAGCAAGTCTATGTGCTCACGATCAGGAGATAGCAGCGTATTTTCGCTGCATCCAAAACACATTGTTCATTGACCCATGCGGATTTTATTGTGGAAATTTCTGTTGTGGAAACGAGCACCTCAGCAACAGAAATTTACATGCTGCGGCTCATAGACCAACGCTGCGGGTGAGTTTACACAGCGTCAAATAGAAGCACAGTGGGCATGAGATTTCTGTAAATCCAAACCACTTTGCTTGTATTGTAGAAAGTAGCGGTTTGGATGCAGGTGAGCTGTTATCAGTGACAGCAAACATAGGCTGATTGAAGTAGTAGTCTCTCCTCAGCCGATGCCCATGACCAGCGGTAAGCTTTTTACTGTGGGTCACAGCTGCAGGCTCACGCCGACATCTGACAGCGTGACCCCGCAGTGCTCTGACGGCGGCAACGATTTTACCACTGATCACAGCTGCTGGTGTTTGTGTGACAGTGTGGGAAACACCCGGTATAGGAAGTCCATAAAAGCACAAGCAAAAACAAGACTGAGTTTTTGCCACATTTTTCACCCATTGACTTCAATTGAGTCAAAGAATTGACATGCTGCAGATTTAAAAGCAGTACCAAGTCCTGAAAGGAAAAATACTGATCATGTGCACAGCACATCAGGATTCTCATTGACTTTGCACTGACTACAAGGTGGCTAAAGGTTTCCACTACCTCTTCCAATCATTCCTGAAAGATTAACCATTTACCTTTTTACTTTACAAAATGAATAGTACACTTAAGCAACATTGTAAGATATTTTTAGAGAAACCAGTTTTCTCCACCTTTACTTTTCACAAAACTCAATTTACAGGTAAAACAGACTTTTGCCATTACTGAGATAGCTAGATGAGAGTTACTACTGGTAAGATTCTGAGGGGAGAAGGAGAAGCTTGGCCTCTAGGTCTTGCCCCTCCATAGAATTTCATAGAGTTGCAATTACCATCTTTTATCTCAGTAAAATAAAAATCTGCCTTCATGAAACAGATATTCCATGTAAATTGAGAATGAATGATCAGTCCTGGCAGATTAAGAAATTTGATTTCTCTGAAGAGATGTATTACAAAGTCGTTTGTTCTCAGGTGAACTAACGATTTACGGATACTTTTAGTCTGGTGTTCCTACCACTGGGATGACGCCCTAAAAAGGTTTATTAGCAGATGGTGGCAAAAACTCAAATATGAGTTAAATAGGATTCTTAAAAAAATAAAAATATATAAATACATACACATACATATATACATACTCTATATATTCTGAGCAACACTTCAGATTTAGTGAGACCCATTTTTAACTGGAGAGCCAGGCTACTTGAAATCTACATTGAAGATTTGGGAGTGAGAAATTGACTCGAGAAGCTAAAATAATGTTAAAATATGCTTATCCTACCCAACAAGATAAGTGAAATTTAAGGTGTGGTCTTCTCTTCCACAGTTTCAGTTCTTAAAAGCTCTAGTTTCAGCTGCCAAAGTTGCTTTGAAAATGGGGAAACCTGGACCCCTAAATATTTAAATTGGAAAGCACATCTAAGGTCACTTTGTAAAGGCACTAAAGAGGTACTTCTGAGCATAAAGGGGAAAGAGTCTTTCAAAAGTTGTGGTTTGATAGACTACATTACAATCATTATTTGTAGACACACGGAAGGATTATCCAAACCACTTGGGGGCCCTTAAGGTACCTTAACACTAAGCGACTTTGCAACGATAACGATAGCGATCCGTGACGTTGCAGCGTCCTGGATAGCGATATCGTTGTGTTTGACACGCAGCAGCGATCTGGATCCTGCTGTGATATCGCTGGTCGGTGCTGAAAGTTCAGAACTTTATTTGGTCGTCAGATCGGCGTGTATCGTTGTGTTTGACAGCAAAAGCAACGATGCCAGCGATGTTTTACAATGGTAACCAGGGTAAATATCAGGTTACTAAGCGCAGGGCCGCTCACAGTCAGTGCGGGAAGCAGACGGCGAGGGACGTGTGACAGACAGCAGAAGGTGAGTATGTACTGTTTTTGGGTTTTTTTACATTTACAATGGTAACCATCGGGTTACTAAGCACGGCCCTGCGCTTAGTAACCCGATGTTTACCCTGGTTACCTGGGGACCTCGGCATCGTTGGTCGCTGGAGAGCTGTCTGTGTGATAGCTCCCCAGCGACCACACAACGACTTACCAACGATCACGGCCAGGTCGTATCGCTGGTCGTGATCGTTGGTAAATCATTTATTGTGAAGGTACCTTTAGTCTAATGTCAGCATATATGTGGGCCTTAAATTCATAGGATTGATTGTATTAACTTTCGGCCAAGACTGTACTAATTAGTGAGAAACTTTGCTGCGTCAGTTTTTAAAGTCGGAATCTACATTAACTCTAGATTATTATGAAGCGAGAACAGATGAATTGCAAAATCATGCCTGGCCACGAAGATTAAAGTAAAGATAAAGTGGCCACTCCCTTTAAACAGACATTTGTGTTTAGGATTGTGTGCACTTACTATTCTGTAGCTATGACAAACTTTGCTCCTGCACTTGTTAGTTTTCCAGACCAAAAGTCTGCTGCTAATGAAGGAGCTTGTGACCATCCAAGTGCCGCAATGGGGTGCCAAGGGCCCGACAGTAACAATGACTTTAGAGTGACCACTGTTTAGCTACATACAAATATTACAGTACCCCGATCTACCTCTGCTTCTACATAAACTGGGCACTTTAAAAATAAAGATTATTATTATTTAGCATATAGCGCTAACATATTCCGCAGCGCTTTACAGGTTGCACACATTATCATCGCTGTCCCCGTTGGGGCTCAATCGAAATTCTTTATCAGTATGTCTTTGGAGTGTGGGAGGAAACCGGAGTACCCGGAGGAAACCCACGCAAACACAGAGAACGTACAAACTCTTTGCAGATGACAGTGAGGTTTGAACCCAGGACTCCAGCGCTGCAAGGCTGCTGTGCTATCCACTAAATGATCAGATACTGCCATTGTCTATCCATAGACTCAAGTATACTATTTCAACTACTGCTAATGGAATGTGGAAGACCTACTATTTCACAGAGGCATACCAGAGAATTCACCTGTTCCCCAGTGAGCCAGTCTGAGCCTGCAACAGCCTCCTTCAATAGAAAAGCGGCTTTCCCATGTGAGGAGTTTCAGTCAGACCAAGTTGATTGACTTGTCTGGTCACATCTAGCTCAGGAATGGCAGGAGCATCTGTATGAATAGGGATTCTTTTGTAGGTTGGCCTGGTTTCTAGAATGTCAAGTAAGAAGTTAGGTTTCTCAAAAAAAAAAAAAAAAAAAAAAAAAAGCGATCAAGGACAGACTGACATTCTGCAGGAAGTACATGGATTGGCCTGCAGAGGACTGGGGTAAACGTTATTTTCTTTGATGAAACCTAATTCAGACTGCCCGAGACATCAGGAAGACTTCCACCAGGAGTCTTGAGTATATTCGCTCATCACTAGTAATTACACATTACTCGAGACTTCTCGAGCACACTCGGGTGTCCTCCGAGTATTTTTTAGTGCTCGGATATTTAGTTTTCATTGCCGCAGCTGAATGATTTACATCTGTTAGCCAGCATAAGTACATGTGGGGGTTGCCTGGTTGCTAGAGAATCCCCACATGTACTTATGCTGGCTAACAGATGTAAATCATTCAGCTGCGGCAAGAAAAACAATCTCCGAGCACTAAAAAATACTCGGAGGACACCCGACTATGCTCGAGAAATCTCGAGTAACGAGTATATTCGCTCATCCCTAGTAATTACACAAGACTCCTGGTGGAAGTCTTCCTGATGTCTCGGGCAGTCATATATAACATTACAGCCACTTTGCATGAGTAGTACAGTAAGTTGGTTTACATATATAACTATAATCAGTATTCTAGTCATAGTATTGATTATTGTAATGGTTATGATAACCAATTTGTTTTTGACAGTAACTACTGTAATAATTGATTTCTGTACCTGAGTAACTAAGGGCTATGCATCAGGATAACCAGATTGCTAATTGCTAAAATAATCATGTTTTTAATATTTAAATAAAACTTGATATATTTCAAATATTTTTAGATAGTTTGCTCCTTCATATTCATAACAGTAAAGAAAAGTACACACTAGGCTTTTTTTTTTTTTCAGCGATTTCTTTCAGCAGCAAAACTTGATCTCTCGGCAGGCAAGAAGCTGAAGAAAAAAAAAAAAAGCACGTTTTCCTCGCTGCGATTTTGGCATGCTAGATTTGTCTCTTGTGCATGCTGGTAAAGTTTAGTGTTGAGAAAAAAAAAAAGAAATCCTATTCTATAGAATCAGATTTTGGCACAAACGCAGCAAAACCTGATACCTGAGTTTTTTGGTGCGTTTTTTTCACCACCATTCATTTCAATGGGTGAAAAAACGCTAAAAAGTCTCATGCTCCATTGTGCAAAAAACACAGCACAAAATCCTGAAGACAAAGAAAAAGCAAAACAAGCTGTGTGCATGAGATTTCTCAAAGTCGCAGACTTTGCTGGCACTGTAAAATGCAGCTGAAACTTTGCATACAAAAATGCTGCAAAGATGCCTACTTTGAACTTAGCCTAAAGTTTTGATCATTCCAAGCATTGAATAGACAAGATTGGGTTGCAATCAGTCAGGATTTTCCAAGAAGCAGAGGGATTGGCATCTGCACCGTCGCAGCTACAGCCAAAATATTTTGCACAGTCACATGTCTGGACCCCGAGAGCGTCATAGGCTATGTTGTGAGGTGAAATTTTAACCCTGCGCTTTCCAATTCACCAGACAATTTTGCCCCTATCTACATAATGGGGAAAAAGTGAAAGGAAAAGTGTTAGAGGCAAATTGACAGCTGCCAGATGTGGACAAGGGGGACTTAAAGAATGATAGCGATGGTGCTAAAGAGTATATACCGTACAGTTGCTAAGGTGGGGCCCCGACATGGGATACTCACCACACATGGGGATATGAACACACACAAAATGTGCCACACTACCACGTGCTTGAACACAGATCACCCTCAGCACACATTTCGCCACACATACACCAACCTCGCCACATAAAAGTCAAAACACAAAAGTCACCACTCAAAACTCGCCACGCGCAAAATTCACCACATGCAAAACTCTCCACACGTGCAAAACTCACCTCATGGAAAACTCGCCACACGCAAAACTTGCACACGCGGAAAAATTGCCACATGCACAAAAGTTGCCTCACCCAAAACTTGCACATACTCAAAACACACCACACATAAAACTCGCCACGTACAAAACTCACCATGCGCAAAACTTGATGCACACAACTTGCTACACTAACCTGTTACATGCAACACAAAAAGTTGCTACACGCATGTTGCCACACAAAACTCATCTCACAAAAGTCGCTATATGCAAGTTGCCACAAGCAACTCAACACACACAACTTGACACATGAAACTCGCCCTAAAACACACACAAGTCTGGTATTATCCTTCAAAAATAAAAATCTGATTAATAAGCAGACAAACTACAAGAGCAACAAATGTACCATATAGGAAATACGGCAGCTGTCAGTCACATGACCTGTCTATTATGTGTATGTGTGAGCTAATATATACTGCCAGGGGGGAGGGCTTCCTGTTGGCTCGGAATTTATCAGGCTGCCAATTTAGCTTACAAATACTGAGGTAAAAATACTGACCAAATAACGTGTGAACGAGGTCTAATACAGGAGGAGATGACACATATATAATATACAGGAGGAGATGACATACAGGTATATACTATATACAGGAGGAGATGACTTACAGGTATATACTATATACAGGAGGAGATGAAATACAGGTATATACTATACACAGGAGATGAGATACAGGTGTATACTATATATAAGGGAGATGACAAACCTGTATATACTGAGGAGAAAATGAGAAGTGTGAGGTGAAAATGAAAAGGTGTGAGTGCAAAATAAGAGGAGTGAGGGAAAATAGTGGAGTGATCGGAAAATGACAGATGTGAGGTCGAAATGACAAGTGTTAGGGGGGAAAGAGATGAGTGAGGGAGGAATGAGAGGAGTGAGGGGGAAAATAAGAGCAGTGAGGGGAAAATGAGAGGTGTGATGGGAAAATAAGAATTGAGGTGCTATAACTAACCACAGATATTTACTAAGCCTAGGCGCGCTCTTCAGCTAGTATTGTATACGCCTCATTTTTCAAAACTTCTGCAGAATATGCACTGGTCACACAGTTTAAAAACGAAAAGATTATAATTGTACTTTAGTAACCATAGAAATATCTGTCTAAAAGATCTAAACACATCGAAGCAGCAAACTTTGAAAACCCTCAACTTTTCGCGATGACTGTACAATCAAGCAAGAAACCACATCATAGTTGTGAAATGACCCATGTATTTAACTATTGAATGCATCTATTCTATATTACAAATCAATATAATGTGCCCAGAGTGTCAAATCTACCCATCAACAATAACTAAAATAGTGAGACACAAGACATTTAAGTTTACTAGCAGCTACTTCCACCCACACAGTCAAGCTTAGAAACCATTAAAGGACTCACTTCCTGTGGGTTCCCAAAAGTGATCAGACCAAAGCGTAAAAACGTCTCAAATACCTATATTTGTTGGTTTTAGTGTCTGTACAAAAGGGCATGAAAGCATTTAAGAGCTTCACATGCATATGTATTTTCTCAACAGAAAAAAAACCCACCACCAACACTGCAAAATTCACAATGAGACAGCAGCCATGTAATTAGAGCAAAAGTTTTACAAGAATTTGAACACAAAGGGAACCTGTCACCCCCCCCCAGGCGTTAGTAACTAAAAGTCACCTTGTGCAGCACTAATGCTGCATTCTGACAAGGTGCCTCTTAGTCCTTGGTGCTGTAACTGCAGAAATAATAGCCATGGCATCGCATGGAACCTTCCCAAATGCAATGCCACGGCGATTAGGGATCAGCTGACGCCGCACAGTCTGAAGAAGGCGGAGGGAGATGAGTGAGAGGCGAATATATGCACTGCGCATGCCCAGGAATCCCAGCCCCGCAGTGTGAATAAATCAGAAGACACTGTGGGGCGGGATCTTGGGCAGCACGGCCGCACAGGCGCAGTCAGCTAGACATCAAATGATGTCAGAAGACGGGCAGCGCTAACTGTGCATGCCCAAGGCATAACATAACCGCGCAGGCACAGTTCAAAACAACGCTGAGGAGGCGGCACCAAGAGGGTATGAGTAACAGCGGTGCTGCGTCTGCATTAGGGGGGGAAAGACCTGCCCCCAGGACTGTTTCAATGTATTTTGGACAAATTGCAAAATCGATTATTTCTGCAGTTACAGCACCAAGGACTAAAAGCCACCTTGTCAGAAGTGCAGCACTAATGCTGCACAAGGTGGCTTTTAGTTACAAACGCCTGGGGGGGGGGGGTGACAGGATCCCTTTAAGCTACCTAAGAGCCAGCAGAATTCACAGTGATGTAAGAAATGAGTAGACAGCCAGTGAACAGCATCTGTACACAGTAAAGATACTACTGCCATCGTGCCTTACTTCATCCACAGATGCTTCATCAGCAGCAGTTCCTGAGAATTATGCAACTAAAGGAGCCTGCTGGTTAACTTTAAAGGCTTTATCACTAAAAACACCACAGCAGCAGAGACACATGGAAGATAATGTCTGCATTTAAAGTAATGAAAAGTTCATACACTGAAGGCAAAGGTAGCATATGCCATGAAAAAAATAAGGATTTTTGCGTACTCACCGTAAAATCCTTTTCACTGAGCCACTCATTGGGGGACACAGGACCATGGGTGTTATGCTGCTGCCACTAGGAGGACACTAAGTAAACATAGAAACGAATAACTCCTCCTCTGTAGTATACACCCTCTGCTGGCTCTTGCCTGAACCAGTTCGGTTACAAAGCAGTAGGAGCTTATAACTAGCAAACAAGAGTACAATATGTCAAAACCAAATAACAAACACCAGCCAACCAGGCTAACAGGGTGGGTCCTGTGTCCCCCAATGAGTGGCTCGGAGAAAAGGATTTTATGGTGAATATGCAAAAATCCCTATTTCTCCTTCCCTCACTGGGGGACACAGGACCATGGGACGCCCTAAAGCAGTCCCTGGGTGGGAATCCGTTTGCCAAGGGCCGCATCTGCAGAAGCCTAGTGTTTTACAAACGTGTGCAGGCTGGACCAAGTCGCAGCCTTGCAGATTTGTTGAGCCGAAGCCTGGTGCCGGATGGCCCAGGAAGCCCCCACTGACTGAGTGGAGTGTGCCTTAATCCCTGCTGGGATGGAATGTCCTCCGATACAATAAGCTTCCTGGATCACTGAGCGGATCCACCTGGCTATTGTAGCCTTAGAGGCAGGGAGACCTTTTCCTGTGCCCTTCTAGAAGCACGAAGAGGGAATCCGACCTGCGGAAAGGTGCCATTCACGAAACGTTTCCTAAACGCTCTTACCAAATCTAATGTATGAAGGGCCTTCTCGACACGAACCGGCGCTGGGCAGAACGAGGTCAGAACGATGTCCTCATTCAGATGGAAAGAGACAACCTTGGGTAAGAAGGACGGAGACGTCCTCAAGACCACCTTGTCCTGATGAAAGACCAGGAACGGAGGCCTGCAAGACAAGGCCGCTAACTCAGACTCGTCTGATTGACGTTACTGCCACCATTAAGGCTACCTTCCAAGAAAGAAGAGTCAGAGCCACGTCCTGCAGTGGTTCAAAGGGGGACTCTTGCAGAACCGCTAGGACCAGATTAAGGTCTCAAGGTTCCAATGGCATTTCGTAGGGAGGAACCACATGGGAAACTCCCTGCATGAAGGTCTTGACTTGCGATCTGGTAGCTATCTTGCGTTGGAACAGGATGGATAAGGCAGAAATTTGACCCTTGAGGGAAGCAAGCGCAAGGCCCAAGTCTAACCCTACCTGGAGAAACTCCAGAATGGACGGAATTGAGAACACGAGTGAAGAACTTCCGCGAGCTCTGCATCAGGAAAAAAAGGTTTTCCAGTTGCGATGGTAAATGTGTAATGATGTCGGTTTCCGGGCATGGATCATGGTGGAGACCACCTGCTGGAAGAAGCCGACCTGTGTTGGAATCCAGGATTCAATAGCCAAGCCATTAAAACCCAGGGCCCTCGAGTTCTGGTGGTAAATCGGACCCTGAGAGAGCAGGTCTAGGCGGCCCAGGAGCCGCCAGGGAACATCGGCGACGAGTTGCACTAGTTCCGCATACCACGCTCAGCGTGGCCAGTCTGGGGCGATGAGAATAACCAGGATTCCTTCCGCTTTGATCTTCCTGATGACCCTCGGAAGTAGCGGAAGGGGCAGAAACACGTAAGGGAGACAAAACTGATGCCACGGGAAGACCAAAGCGTCCGACCCAATGGCTAATGGGTCACGGGACCGAGCTATGAACGCCGGAACCTTGGCATTTAACTTGGAGGCCATAAGATCGACATCCGGCGTCCCCCAGCGATGGCAAATCTGCTGAAAGACCTCCAGATGAAGGGACCACTCTCCCGAAGAGAGACCCCGACGGCTGAGAAAATCTGCCGTCCAGTTCTCTATTCCTGGGATATGAACAGCTGAGATGACTGAGCGGTTTCTTTCTGCCCATTGGAGAATGTGAGCTACTTTGAGCATCGCCCTTCTGCTCCAGGTTCCCCCGACGGTTGATGTATGCCACTGCCGTGGTGTTGTCTGACTGAACCCAAATGGGACGACCTGCCAGAAGGAGATGAAATCGCAGAAGGGCTAACCTGATTGCTCAGATTTCTAGAATATTGATTGGGAGACGCAATTCTGGAGTGGACCAGTGTCCCTCAGCCGTGTGGTGGGGGAAGACCGCCCCCATCCTAGAAGACTGGCGTCTGTGGTAACCACAAGCCAATGTACCGGGAGAAAGGATTTCCCCGGATCCAGAGAGGACCTCAGCATCCACAACTTGAGGGATTGCCTGACCTGCTGGGACAGTCTGAAGCGATGGTCCAGAGAAAATGGGTTCCTGTCCCAGGCTGTCAGTAGTGCCTGTTGTAGAGGGAGGAGGTGTAGTTGGGCAAATGGAACCGCCTCCATCGCTGCCACCATCTTGCCCAGGACTTGCATGCCGAACCGTAAGGAGTGAGGATGGGCAATAGAGACACTCCGGACTCCCGGTGTCAATGCTGAAACCTTTTCAGGAGGGAGAATGACCAACCCTCGGGAAGTGTCTAGGATCATCCCCAAAAAAGGAAATTCGCTGAGCTGGTATCGGGGATGACTTGTTCAGGTTCACCAGCCAACCCAGGTGAGAAAGGATGTCCACGGTGAAGCGCTCACACTGCACAGGCCTGAAAAGACGATCATTTGATGAGCAGGTCGTCTAAATACAGTAGGATCACCATGCCCCGAGAGAGTGTAGAATGGACATAACGGCCTCCATGACCTTGGTGAACATTCTGGGAGTGGTGGCAAGTCTGAAGGGCAAGGCAGTGAACTGAAAGTGCTCATTGCCGACTGCGAAGCACAGGAATCTTTGGTGGGCAGGAAAGATTGTGAGGTGCAAATAAGAGTCTTTGATGTCGATGGATGCGAGAAATTCTCCTTTCTCCATCGAGTTGATCACTGAGCGGAGAGACTCCATTCTGAAATGACGAACTTTGATGAATTTGTTTAAAAGTTTCAGATCCAGAATACGGCGCGCATAGGCCCGTCCTTTTACGGAACTACGAAAAGGTTTGAGTAAAACCCTTTGAACCTTTCGTTGTGTGGGACCGAGACGACCACTCCGTCTTTGCGGAGCCCGTCTATGGCTCGGTGGAATAGGGCTGCTTGCGCCTCTGACTTGGGCAGGGAAGACAGGAAAAAACGTGCCAGTGGAGGAGACGCAAATTCTATTTTGTATCCGGAGGACACGAGATCACTGACCCACTGGTCGTGAACGACCGAAAGCCAGGTTTGAAGGAACAAAAGTAGACGGCCGCCTACCCAGTCTGTCTTCCAGATACCCAGACGAGTCATTGTGCAGAGAAATTGGAGGATCTCGCTCCTTTGGATCCAGATCGTGTATGCCTGCTTTTCCAGGAAGGCGAGGGCTTGTACGAAGCCTGGAAATTCCTGTCTCTACGTGTAGGGCAGGTTGAGCCAGAGGAGGCAGTCGTGGAGGACCAGCCTGTGGTGCCAAGAAATGGCTGGAAACGAACCTGGTGTTGGTTTCGAAAGGGCCGGGTGGGAATTTGCTCTTCCCTCCGGTAGCATCGGAGATAATTTGGTACAGTTTATCTCCAACAAACGCCCACTTTGGCTCAGAGTGGCGAGCAGATTCTGCTTCCAAGAAAACTTGCTTCTCTGCCTTACCAAAGTGCTCTCCTGATAGTAATGGCTGCTAGCGCGGCACAGTTAGCTGCATCTAGTGAAGAACGAACATCATAATCCCTGGCCGGGCAATCTGGTAGGCTAAATTGACCTTGTCGGGAGGCAGATTACCATCTTGGCTAGTTTTAGCCAGGGCCTCCGCCCAGGTTACCATAGCTCTAGCAACTCATGTTGCGGCAAAGGATGGGGAAAGAGCTGCGCCAGTAGCTTCAAAGATTGACAGCGCGAGATTATCAATCTGTCAGTCGGTGGGATCCTTTATAGTGCCATCAGATAAAAGACAAGAGGGTCTTGGAAGCGAGACGTGATATGGGGGGGATCCACTGAAGGGGATTCAGACAGACCAGTCTTTAAAGTAGGAGCAAAGGGATATCGTGTCTCAAGCGGCTTTAGTCCAGTGAATCGTTTGTCTGGGCGAGTCCTGTGCCCCTGGACGATGTCCGTAAACTCAGGGTGGTTAGCAAACACCCTGTGAGGACGTTTAGTTCTTTTAAAAGACTGTGATCGGGACTAGTCCCAGGCTCCTCGTCCACCCTCAGAGCTTTTTTACCGCTTCGATGAGGGAATCCAGTGACTCCTGGTACTCTTGCGAGTCCGGGTCTACAGACACATCAGACTCATTCTGAGTCGTGTTTGCTGCGAACCTCTGGAGAGGGGGAGCAGGAAACGGAACTTGTAGACGCAAGGTGCACGAGAGTGCCAGGGGGACAGACTATGGAGTCGCTTTCTAGAAGTTTGCGTGTTCCGTGCTGTGGGATGGTTCCTGTCAGGGGATGTCTCTTGCATGGCTGAAGGGCTCTCTGCGACAGGCAAGCAGATGCCCTGGCTTGAGTAGGAATCACGGAAGGACTCTCTAACCTTAGCTAGAGAAGCCATGGACTGTGCCAGAGACGTAGCCCATTCAGGGGGGCTAGATCCACTAGGGTCGGCAGTAGTGGAGGGTTCCTGTGCGCATGAAGGGTCACAGGCCGTACAGAATGAAATACTGTGGCCAGGGGTCCGAGAAACCTTACATGTGGTACATGAGGTATACACCACACTGTTTTAGCAGCCTTCTTATAGGACTTAGGCTGAGACATATTGGTTGGTCAGAGATACTGCAGGGAAGGAGTTAATCGTCTGCAGCTTACCCAGGTCCTGTGCCCCCAGGGAATTCAGTTAACGGGTGCATCTCCGCCGTCACCCTGTGCGTGCTGCTGCCTTGCGGTGAGGGCAGAGAATTGACCGCCGAGATTAGGGTTTGCACTTCTCATTAGGAACGAGACGCGCCTGAAGGTGTGGGCGATGTCAGGACCAGCGGGCAAAAATACCGCTGTGGCGCTTCTCAACCAGAACGAGAAGCGCCAAAGAAATGGGTGGAGAAGCTCCCGTGGGCGGGGTAACAACGAGGTGCGGCCTAGTCAGGCCCGAAGCCGCTGACTAAATTTGGTGGCTGGGGGGAGAGAATCGCGCGATCGCAGTAAAGCGATGTAGTGCGTGTATCAGGTAGGAAGCCCTGGATCGTGCGCTGCATAGGGAGCCCTCCTGTCATCTGTAGACATTGTCCACATAAACCCCAGCTGTATTGGTCGCCGTCGGGAGGCGGAGAGGGATCATTTGCATCCCATCAACATCCGCTTTACATCGTGGTGATGCTGTGGGAGCTGCACGGACGGCGCTGGGGCTTGTGTGTATCCCGTGGGTTCAGTCCCTTGGGATGGAACAGGGGTCACGTCCGGCTGTGGGCCTGGCTCCAGAAAGGGGTACGTGGGGGCGACACCCCACGTTCCCGTCTGTTGGTGATGTGGAGAGAACGGAGCCCTAGGGGCATCCGTCGCCCCTGGAATGAGCGCAGGCATAGGAGCGATGCAGGAGAGGATACAGGGAGGCGACACTCCTCCAATGGGAAAAAAAATAAAAAAAATAAAAACCTAGATTTGAAAATAAAAGTAGACCCAAGTGCCTCCAACAGACACTAAGCAAGAACTGGTTTAAGCTAGAGCCAGCAGAAAGTATATTGAAGAGGAGTTATTTTCGATGTTTACTGAAAGGGAACCTGTCACCCCCTCAGGCGTTTGTAACTAAAAGCCACCTTTTGCAGCACTAATGCTGCATTCTGACAAGGTGGCTTTTTAGTTATGCTCCCTGCACACGCTGAAATAAACACTTATAAAATGTGCCCCCGCATACCCTGATAGTGTGACGGCAGCCTTACTGTTCGGGTTCAGCCCCCCAAACGGGTGTTTGTTGCGCTGTCATGTGCATGACAGCGCGGCAACCCCTGCATCTCATTGGCTGTAAAATGATTACTGCTGGTCAGACAGCCGCAGTTCCCACACTGACAGCGCACATCTGTGATCAGAGGTATAAAGTTTACCTCTGGTCACTGGTGTCTGATGGGACTACTGCTCTTATCAGCCTATGACTGCTGATGCTAATAATTATTTATTTGGAGCACAGGCTGTTGAATACTTGATCAGCCATTCCTGCTCTCACTGTTATTAGTCGCAGCAGGCATAGGCTGATGGGAGCAGTAGTTCCATCAACTGACTTCAGCTACCCGAGCTATACTTTATACCTTGGATCACAGCTGCAGGCTCAGGCTGTCATCTGACAGCGTTGAAACTGCAGCTCTGTGACCAGCAGTAATGATTTTACCACCCATCAAAAGCAGTGTTTGCGGCGCTGTCATGCACATGACAGCATGGCAAACCGTGAATGTTCAGGCCCCCCATTCAAGTGAATGGGGTCCGGGTACTGTTCTGGAACCCAAATTTGTATTTATTTATTTTTTAACTGTTCGGCAGAAGCCGCCGGCCCGAACATCCAGGTCACCGCCCATCTCTAGTCACCAGCTCTTGCTCATTTTATCGTTCTACTAAACATACAGTTTTTGTTGCTTTAAGTGGTCCATGTGGTTCCAGAAATATGGGTTTTATTTAGGACTACATTTTTTATTGTCTTTACCAAGGAGGCGCGGCTCACAGGATTGTTTGGGGGCATGTTTTAAGTTATTTTCTGCATCATTGCCCAATAAACCACATCTTTGTAAAGATAATTTACTGCAAATTTAAAAGTCCAAAATATTATGAACTGTAATGCAAGAAAAAAAGGACAATAAGAACATATGGGTGCATACCATCCCCCGGAGCAATTTCTGCTTCAACCTTTGTTTCACCACCATGTCGGTCCATTCTGTTTGCATCAGAAGGTTCAGGATCAATTTTGGACTGCTCCTGCACCATTTCTTCTTTGCTGTTTTAAAGAAAAACAAAAAATACATTGCATAACAGGAACTGATGCAGCAACCTAACCAGGAAGGATATTAAACTATGAATTCAAGCCAGACAGTTAACCCAACTACACTGATGTAAGTGTGCTGAAGCCCAATATTAGCTTATAGGAATGCTTTGATTAAAAAATTTTTTTTTTTTTTCTTTTGTTGGAAAAAAACTAAGTATAACTGGAAATAACATGATCAGTATAAGTTACATATATTTGAGTAAAGAGTAAAACTAGACAAACTTTTGTCATTAAAAGGAAAGGAATTTGGGTGCCTAAATGTTCCATCATTAAAAGTGGGGATTTATGCATCCCCTTGACAGGTCCAAAAATATGGCTTTCTTGGCAAGTGAACATTCATAAAATCCCATCCACTATGCTGTAACATCTGGCCGCTGCAGCTGTACGCAGCGTCTAATCCGCAGCATTTACTGACTGAAAACATACCCGTAACGTCCAATAACTCATATATCCAACATTGGACACCTCCCGCTGATCTGATCAGTCGTCATGTGCCCCTAACAGGTACAGGTGGAATCTCGATCCGCTGTTAAATGCCGCTGTCAATCTGCACTCATGTCACATGACCCTGGGTCGCCGATTGGTTGGCATGACAACCTAGGGTCTACATTTGCACATTTTTGCAATTTCACCGCGCTTTGAATCATTTTTCCTGCTTTCCGATATGGTAAAATCAATGGTGCCATTCAAAAGTGCAACTCATCCCGCAAAAAACAAGCCCTCACACGGCCACATTGATGGAAAATAACAAAAGTATGGCTCCGGAAAGAAGGGGAGCAAAAAAAATGGAATTGCAAAAACAGAAATACCACTGGTTCTTAAGGGGTTACTGTCACAGGATTTAGAAATATTTGTGTTAAACAGTTAAGGGAATTGCCATTTAACCAGTTGATTTCCAAATGAAAAAAAATGCAGTGTGCCTTAAAGTGTGCCTGGGACTGCACAAGGTTAATATAAAAATTTGTATTGTTTAGGAAACAACTATTTAAGCTGTTGCAATGCTTTTTGGTATGTTATGAGAATATATGGGAGGAATATACAATGTACAAAAATAAAGCAGGGTGTGCCCACGCCATCACCTTTATGGAAGCGGGCATATTCCACCAAAATGGTGCAAGACAGTGGGCTCCAGTGTATGAGGCAGCAGCACCTCAGTGCTACCATTACTCGGTTACCATTGTCTATAGAAACATAAATGGAGGACAAAGTCCAGTAATTTAATGACCAAGAGCGAGTAGTTAATATTCCGGATAAAGTGTTTTGTGGAGCATTATATACACAATTACATGTAATTGTTGAAAATACAATTATGTTACAGGAAAATACCAAGTTGTGTAACAAAAGCATCTCCACTCAATTGCTGCAGATTGGCAGTGAAATAAGAATACAGTACACCTTAGTTTAAGAAGCAACTCACCTTTGTGAGGAAGTTACAAATCTATCATTGAAGCAGACATGTTGTTCTGTGGTCTCATGTGGCTTTACATGTACTTCCATAGCAGACCTGTCTGAATCACACTCCAGTGTCACTAAACAGAAAAAAAACAAAGACAAAAACACATTCTTAGTGCAAGTATAGTAGACATGACATCCCAATACACTCAAATGGTATATTTAAACACTTTGAATACTTATGTATCCTACCATAATCCAGCACCAGCTTTCCTAGTTTAGGGTCTACAGCCTGTGAGAAATCACACAACAACCACCCTGGTATTTGTCACTGCAAATGGCTTCGATGTCACGAGTCATCTGCGTAATGAGAAATTACATGTGATGTGACTGCTTAGAGGGTTTGTCTAGTTCATAAAGTATCACCTGTGGTTAGGTGGTAACTTATTTTATCATTCGAAGGCTGTCAAATGAACATCGAAAGGTAGAGAAGGGAATTTTTTTTCTGGTTAGGAAGCTCATCCCAGTTAAAAAATGTAGCAGGTAGTCAGATATGGGACCGATTATCCATTTTCTACAGGGCTGTTGGGAAGTAGAGTGCAGCGCTCAGCAACCTCCAAGGGAATGAATGGAGCGGCATTTAAGAAAGTATATTGTGTCTCAATGCCATCAAGAATAAAAGTGCCCAGATCTGCAAATTTGTGTGGATCCAAGTGGTCAGACCCCCATCAAACAAGTTATCAGCCATCACTGAAAGTTAAAATCCAGTGTCAGTCATGTTACATATCCATTTAATCTAAAAAACTAGGCAAACAGTCAAATTATAGATTGTAGCCTGTATTTTAAGAGCAGAGTTTTGACTGATCAGTGGTGATTTTATAATCTGTAACCCACCGATCTGCAATAATATGCAATTCCTGTAATTTATAGAACTCTATAGTTACACTATAAATAGGGTAGCCTATGAGCATCACATTGCCTAGTCAGAAGATAAGTGATGTGTATGAATAATTGTTAGTGCTTATGTGACCTGAGATCATTCATACCTACCAGCACATTGGAGGGGATAAATCTATGCAGCTTAGAGATGGTCTATGAAAACAGTTGACATCACTTCAATTCTTCAGATCAATGGGCCTAGTGAAGGTTACTGCGATGTTACGTCCAGTGACAGGACGTTTATTATTTATCTAATTGTGATTTGTCAAGACGAGTTTGTAGACTAACCACTAAGTGTGTACAGTTAAATCAGTGATTGTAAGGCATCATAAATGCAGCACTAAACAATTCTATTTTAAGTGTTCATTGCAAAATAAGAGGTTTCATTTCCAGAAAGCATGAATGACTATTATAACACTAATTAGAGAATGCATGACAGCTTTGCCATGAGAAATCAATTTGATAACCTTTTAAGACTGCATGTTGTACATGTCCAGGGTGGGTTCTAGCACATCATGGTATCTCCAACAGCCAGGGCCCCAAGAACAAAATAGAAGCAGTCTAAGATTTGGCTTCTCTATAGTAGGTCACAATTTTGAAAGGGAACCCCTAAAGTGAATCATGGGCAGCATGAATTAGAAACCCCCTGCAATATTGCAGCTGTGTGGGTTTTATCTGATGCAGTGTTTCAGAGAATACATTGTGAAAAGCCTTCTGGGGACTGTGTCTCAGATAAGCAGTCCAAGATTGGATTCTGGAGACTACTCGTCACTCTGATCTCCAGGATGTACAAGTCTCTCTCTATGCACACATTGGGAGATACTAGTCAGTCAGTCATGAACAGCAGAGATGGGAGAAGCCGAAAGGACCATGCATCTGAGATACAGTTCCTGGCCGGCATTTCAATACACGTCTACTCTGAAATGCTGCAACGCTTTACAGTGAAGCCTACATGGATACAATTAGACAGTGTCCCTTTCATGCTCCACATGGTTCAAGCAGCATGAATCTACTGTCAGGTTCCCTTCAGCTTAATCACTAGGAGCTCTCCATAAGGCACAGGTACGGAATCCCAGCAGACAAGGAAGTACACTATAATGTTTAAATAGTTATAGGTAATTTGTTAATTTAAAAGGGAATCTGTCACCAGGTTTTTGCTACCTCATTTGAGAGCAGCATAATCTAGAATAAGACCCCAGCAATGTATCACTGTTTATTGGGTGCAGCAGTTGTGATAGCTACATCTAAAAACTGCCAAAGCGAACCATGCCCACACCCCTGATTAGCAGCTTTGTGTATAGAGTTGGACCATGATGCACATTGGCAGCTAGTCCTGTAGTAATCATCTCCTGATGATAAAACACTCATTGGACTGGAACAGCACCCAGCCTAGTAAGTGACATCCCTGAAAATAGGGTCTCTACCCTTATGTCATGTTGCCCTCAGGTTACAAAAAATACTGCAGATTCCTTAAAGTATCAAAACAAATACCACAAAATTGTTAGTATCAAACCATATAGTGCGTCTTGGTTCAGATATTTGGTGATCTGGGCAAGTATTGGACCAATATGAAATTCTCTCGAAAATATTAACTATTTACGGTATTTTGTCAAATTCGTTAAACAAAAAAAAACAAAAACTATCCCATGGAAAAAAATTGCTAAAACTTCTCGTCAATACAGACCAAAGCACTGGTCTTTATGGAGAGGGGTAGCATGCAATTCATTATTTCAAATAGTATAAAATATGTACCGGTATATATTTATATTTTCTATAAGGTTTTAAATCTAAAATGGAGATCGAGATTACACATAAGTATACTTACAAGAGAGTACTATACAGATACTATGACATCAGTTACTACAATAAAGCCATAACTACTAGTTTATGTATGCTGCTTAATTTCATAGATTAATAAAGCAACCATTTTGCAGCAGTTTTGGTGTGTTCGCAATACTTACATAGCATTTTGCTGGCCAAATGTTCCCTAATGCAATGTGTACTGATCAGTGTATCCGCCTTGCTCCACGCCAGTAGAATTGACTGTTAAAAGCAGTCCCATCAAAATGCCTAGTAGTGGTGTGACATCACCCTGCTGCCTCTCTGTAATTGGAAGGCAACCATCAGCCCACAGCACCATCTGCTTGTATGGCTACACGTCAGGGATGTGCTGACAGCCCTCCCCTAGCACTACGACACTGTGCTGCATCACAAGGATGTGCAGATCATTTCCTTTTCTACTAGTACACAAGCTGAGGTTACTCTCGGTCAGATGAGAATAGAGCCAAGGGAAATACGCCCTGTCAAAAGGAATTACACAGGTGCATGGAATATACTGGTAGCTAAAGCAGGATATTCTTATTAGGAGAAAGAACACTACATGACATTCAATACAAATGTACACTTCATGGCTGCAACTAAGAATTAAACCAGATCACCACCACAGCTAGTTGGCCTACTTAACCCCTTCATCCCCAAGCCCGTTTTATCAGTTACTAGATGTAGCCCGATTCTAATGCATCGGGTATTCTAGAATATGTATGTAGTTTATTTATGAAGATTTTAGAATAATGCAATTTATACACAGGATTCGGCCGGCCGCGACCAATTAGCGAAGCGTGGTTCAAAACCCGTGGCAATTCACGGCCGGACTGCGCCTGTCGCTGATTGTTCGCGGCTGGCCATGGAGTACACTGCACAGCCCACGGAGTACACTGCACAGCCCACGGAGTATATTGCAATGTGGGAATCATATCCCTGTTAAAAAAAAAAAAAAAAAAAAAAAGAATTAAAATAGTTATATACACTCACCTTCCGTTGGCCCCCGGATGCAGGCGAAGCGTTTACCGATGCTCCTCGCGTGCTCCAGTCCCAAGAGTGCATTGCGGTCTCACGAGATGATGACGTAGCAGTGTCGCGAGACCGCACGTCATCATCTCGCGAGACCGCAATGCATGGAGCGGTCACCGGAGCGTCGCGATGAGCGGGAAAGGCCTGTTCTGGATCTGAGGGGCCGACGGATGGTGAGTATATAACTTTTTTTTTATTTTTTTTTTATTATTATTAACATTAGATCTTTTTACTATTGATGCTGCATAGGCAGCATCAGTAGTAAATAGTTGGTCACACAGGGTTAATAGCAGTGTTAACGAAGTGCGTTACACCGCGGCATAACGCGGTCCGCTAATGCTGCGATTAACCCTGTGTGAGCGCTGACTGCGGGGAGTATGGAGCGGACACTGACTGCGGCACAGACAGACGGAAGTGACCCTTAGACAATTATATAGTAGATGACCAGGCCAAATTTTACAATTCTGACCGGTGTAACTTTATGGAGGTTAACTCTGGAACGATTTAACAGATCCAACGGTTTGACAATTTTTTCGTGACATATTGCACTTAGTGGCAATATTTCTTCAATATGACTTGCATTTATTTGTGAAAAAAAATAAATAAAAATGGAAATTTGGAGAAAACGTTAATTATTGTGTGTGACATAACTCTCTGGTTTAAGGGCATAAAAAAGGAAAATTTCCCACATGTTTACCTTATAGCTGCACAATTTTTTAAACAATTGTTTTGACAGGACATTAGAAGGGTTCAAAGTTGACAAGCAATTTCTCATTTTTCCATAAAAATGTGCTTTTTTTTATTTCTTGGGAGACCACATTTGAAGTGATCGTGGGGCATATATGACACCATTTAAAAACTGCATCCCTCCAGGTGCTCAAAACCACATTCAAAAAGTGTATTAACCCTTCAGATGCTTCACTGGAACTGAAGCAATTTGGAAGGCAAAAAAAAAAAAATTAACATTTCACTTTTTTTTTCCTTCACAAAAATTTTAAAATTTAGACTCCATTTTTAAAAAAATGTTCACAAGGGTAACAGGAGAAAATTTTGGGGTTCCATTTTCTCCGGAGTACACCGATAACCAATATGTGGAGGAACACTACTGTTTGGGCGCATGGCAGGGCTCGGAAGGGAAGGAGCACTGAATTTTTTAACGCAAAAATTTGTAGGAATCATGATGTGCCTTAAGAGGGGAACCCCCACAAGTGACCCCATTTTGGAAACTAGATCCCTCAAGGAATGTATTTAGATGTATGGTGAGCACCTTGAACCCACAGGTGCTTCACAGATCATTCGATTAGTACATTACTACAATACATGTTTTTATTTTCACAGCTAAATAATATTATTAACAAATGTTTTTAGCTTTAATTTCTTATTTTCACAAGGGTAACAGGAGAAATTGCACCATATAATTTGTTGCGCAATTTCCCCTGAGGATACAGATGTCCCATATGTAGTTGAAAACTACTTTTGGAGGCACAGTGCAAAGCTCAGAAGCATCATATTGGAGTTCAGATTTTGCTGGAATGGTTTGAGGGTGCCATGTCACATTGGGAGAGCCCTTGAGGTGCCAGAATAGCAGAATCCTCCATAAGTGACACCATTTTATAAACTACACCTCTTAATGGGGCAAATTGGTGCAGTGAGCATGTTGACACCACATGGGCCTCACAAATTTACATTTTGTGGGGAGGAAAGAATTACTACAAAAAATGTTTTATCTTCAGATTTTACATTTTCACAAGGGGAAATAGGTAAAAGGCAACAACATTTGTCACAGGTTTTGCTTAACATGGAAATACCCCATATGTGGCTGTACAGTACTGCTTAGACACACAGTGAAACTCTGGAGGGACTGAGCACCATTTGCCCCCTGAAGCACAGATTTTCTTAGAATAGCTAGACTCCATGTACAAAGTCCCGACGTGCTAGAAGAGCAGAATATCCACCTCAAGTGACCCCATTTTGGAAATTATACTAGTTAACCTGTTTAGGAAATTTTCTACAAGTAATGATTTTGACTTAAAAGGTTCTCCAGAAACAAGCAGAAGGATGTTGTAGTGAAAATTGAATATCTGCTATTGTAGTGCCCGTACATTATAGTGCACAGAACATTATACCCAGATCGTGCTTCTGGAGACAAGCACCTGTAAATTAACCCCTTAGTGACAGAGCCAATTTGGTACTTAATGACCGAGCCAATTTTTACAATTCTGACCAGTGTCACTTTATGAGGTTATAACTCTGGAACGCTTTATCGGATCCCGCTGATTCTGAGACTGATTTTTCGTGACATGTTGTACTTCATGCTAGTGGTAACATTTCTTCGATATTACTTGCGATTATTTATGAAAAAAATGGAAATATGGCGAAAATTTTTAAAATTTTGCAATTTTCAAACTTTGTATTTTTATGCCTTTAAATCAGAGAGATATGTCACAAAAAATAGTTAATAAATAACATTTCTCACATGTCTACTTTACATCAGCACAATTTTGGAAACAATTTTTTTTTTGTTAGGGAGTTATAAGGGTTAAAAGTTGACCAGCAATTTCTCATTTTTACAACACCATGTTTTTTTTAGGGACCACATCACCTTTGAAGTGATTTTGAGGGGTCTATATGATAGAAAATAACCAAGTGTGACACCATTCTAAAAACTGCACCCCTCAAGCTGCTCAAAACCACATTCAAGAAGTTTATTAACCCTTTACGTACTTCACAGGAACTAAAACAATGTGGAAGAAAAAAATGAACATTTTACTTTTTTTTGCAAACATTTTACTTCAGAACCATTTTTTTTAATTTTCACAAGTGTAAAAACAGAAATTTAACCACAAATTTTGTTGTGCAATTTTTCCTGAGTACGCCGATACCCCATATGTGGAGGTAAACCACTGTTTGGGCGCACCGCAGAGCTTGGAAGTGAAGGAGCACCGTTTGACTGTTTCAATGCAGAATTGGCTGGAATTGAGATCGGATGCCATGTCGCGTTTGGAGAGTCCCTGATGTGCCTAAACAGTGGAAACCCCCCACAAGTGATACCATTTTGGAAACTAGACCCCTTAAGGAACTTATCTAGATGTGTGGTGAGCACTTTGAACCCCCAAGTGCTTCACAGAAGTTTATAACGTAGAGCTGTGAAAATAAAAAATCTCATTTTTCTACAAAAATGATCTTTTTGCCTCCAAATTTTTATTTTACCAAGGGTAACAGGAGAAAATGGACCCCAGAAGCTGTTGTACAATTTGTCTTGAGTACGCCGACACCCCATATGTGGGGGTAAACCACTGTTTGGGCGCATGGCTGAGCTCGGAAGCAAAGGAGCGCCATTTGACTTTTCAATGCAAAATTGACTGGAATTGAGATCGGACGCCATGTCGCATTTGGAGAGCCCCTGATGTGCCTAAACAGCAGAAACCCCCCAAAAGTGACCCCATTTTGGAAACTAGACCCCCCATGGAACTTATCTAGATGTGTAGTGAGAACTTTGAATGCCCAAGTGCATCACAGAAGTTTATAATGCAGAGTAGTGAAAATAAAAAATATTTTTTTTCCCCACAAAAAAGATTTTTTTAGCCCCCAAATTTTTATTTTCAAAAGGGTAACAAGAGAAATTGGACCCCAAAAGTTGTTGTCCAATTTGTCCTGAGTATGCTGGTACCCCATATGTGGGGGTAAACCACTGTTTGGGCGCACGGCAGAGCTCGGAAGGGAAGGAGCGCCATTTTGGAATGCAGACTTTGATAGAATTGTCTGCGGGCGTTATGTTGCGTTTGCAGACCCCTAATGTACCTAAACAGTAGAAACCCCCACAAGTGACCAAATTTTGGAAACTAGACCCCCTAAGGAACTTATCTAGATATGTGGTGAGAACTTTGAAAGCTCAAGTGCTTCACAGAAATTTATAATGCAGAGTAGTGAAAATAAAAAAATATATTTTTTTCCAACAAAAAAGATTTTTAGCCCCCAAGTTTTCATTTTCACAAGGGTAACAGGAGAAATTGGACCCCAAAAGTTGTTGTCCAATTTATCCCGAGTACGCTGATGCCCCATATGTGGGGGTAAACCACTGTTTGGGCGCACGGCAGAGCTCAGAAGGGAGGGAGTACCATTTGACTTTTTTAGCGCAAAATTGGCTGTCGTGTTTGGAGACCCCCTGATGTACCTAAACAGTGGAAACCCCCCAATTCTAACTCCAACCCTAACCCCAACACAGCCCTAACCCTAATCTCAACCCGATCCATAATCCTAATCACAACCCTAACCCCAAAACAGCCCTAATCTCAACCCTAACCATAACCCTAATCAAAACCCTAAATCCAACACACCCCTAACCCTAATCCCAACCCTAACCCTAACCCCAACCCTAATCCCAAACGTAACACTAATCCCAACCCTAATCCAAACCCTAACCCTAATCCCAACTCTAACCCTAACTTTAGCCCCAACCCTAACTTTAGCCCCAACCCTAACCATAACTTTAGCCCCCGTCGTCACAAAAAAAGTTCAATGTAACCTTTTTTTTGTACGTCGCGTCCGCCATTTCCGCGGATGCGTGGCCGTAACTCTGCCCCCTCCTCCCCAGGACATAGACTGGGCAGCGGATGCGTTGAAAAACTGCATCCGCTGCCCACGTTGTGCACAATTTTCACAACGTGCGTCGGTACATCGGGCCGACGCATTGCGACCGCCCCGTACCGACGCAAGTGTGAAAGAAGCCTAAGGCTACTTTCACACTAGCGTCGTACTCGGCCCATCGCAGTGTGTCGGGCCGACGTACCGACGCTAGCGTTGTAAGCGCCGCACAACGGGTGCAGCGGATGCTGTTTTTTCAACGCATCCGCTGCCCCATTGTGAGGTGCGGGGAGGCGGGGGCGGAGTTCCGGCCACGCATGCGCAGTCGGAAATGGCGGACACGTCGCACAAAAAAGTTACATGTAGTTTTTTTTGTGTCGACGGTCCGCCGAAGCACGACGCATCCGTCGCACGACGGATGCGACATGTGGCAATCCGTCGCAATGCGTCGCTAATGCAAGCCAATGGAGAAAAACGCATCCTGCAAGCACTTTTGCAGGATGCGTTTTTTCTCCAACGACGCATTGCGACGGAAGCCAAAAAACGCTAGTGTGAAAGTAGCCTAGCCCTAAACCTAACCCTAAATTTAGCCCCAACCCTAACCCTAACTCTAACCCTAACTCTAACCCTAACTCTAACCCTAACTCTAACCCTAACTCTAACCCTAACTCTAACCCTAACTCTAACCCTAACTCTAACCCTAACTCTAACCCTAACTCTAACCCTAACTCTAACCCTAACTCTAACCCTAACTCTAACCCTAACTCTAACCCTAACTCTAACCCTAACTCTAACCCTAACTCTAACCCTAACTCTAACCCTAACTCTAACCCTAACTCTAACCCTAACTCTAACCCTAACTCTAACCCTAACTCTAACCCTAACTCTAACCCTAACTCTAACCCTAACTCTAACCCTAACTCTAACCCTAACTCTAACCCTAACTCTAACCCTAACTCTAACCCTAACCATAATTTTAGCCCCAACTTGTCTTCTCCTGCCGGCCGGCAGATGGCAGCAGATGGCGGGCGCACTGCGCATGCGCCCGCCATGATGAAAAAGCCGGCTGGCAGGAGAAGACAGAAGAGGACCCAGGGACCCCGGGTGAGTATGATAGGGTCCCCGAATCCCCCTATTTCTCTGTCCTCTGATGTGCGATCACATCAGAGGACAGAGAAATAACTGATCGCTTTTTTTTTTTTTTTTGCGGTCGCCGGTAAACTGCTAATTACCGGCGATCGCAAAGCAGGGGTCGGTGCAAACCGACCCCGATCATGTTCTTTGGGGTCTCGGCTACCCCCGGCAGCCGAGACCCCAAAGATCTTCCGGGTGCCGGGCGGCGGGCGCACTGCGCATGCGCCCGCCATTTTTTCCCGGAAAAAAGATGGCGGCGCCCATCGGGAGCCACGAGGAGCACCGGGGGAGATAGGTGAGTATTGGGGGGCTATTGGGGGCCATCGGGGACACTATTTCTCTGTCCTCCGATGTGCAATCACATCGGAGGACAGAGAAATTAAACGGCAAATCGCGTTTTTTTTTGTTGCGACCGCCGGTAAACGGTTAATTACCGGCGATCGCAACTCGGGGGTCGGTAAAACCCCCCCGAATCATGTTCTCTGGGGTCTCGGCTACCCTCGGCAACCGAGACCCCAGAGAAAATCCGACTCTGGGGGGCGCTATTCACTTTTTCCACAGCGCCGTTAATTAACGGCGCTGTGGATTAAGTACCCTTAGCGGCCGCCGTTAAAAGGCGTATCGGCGGTCGTTAAGGGGTTAAGCAGGCTCTCATAGCTGCAGAAATTGAAAACATGTGGACACGAAATGATTTAGGCCGGGGTCACACTTGCGAGTGTGATACGAGAAACTTGTGAGTCTCTTGCATCAATACCCAGCACTGCCGCTGGCACTCAGGACTGGAGTGTGCAGCTGCATGTATTTCTATGCAGCCGCATGCTTCAGTCCGAGTGCCAGCGGCATTGCCAGGTATTGATGCGCGACTTTCTCACAATCACACTCGCAAGTGTGACCCCTGCCTTAGGCACACTGTGGGGCATTTGGATGTGCAGAATTCGCTAGGTTTCTTTTGGAAGGCGAGGAACAATAGTGCTTTTCCAGAGCCTTTGTACTACCAGCAATGTGGATGCCCCCTATATTTCCATTAACAGACCTGAGTGGGGACTTTCTTTTTTGTGGATAGAGTTGAAGCTTTAATTTGGGAACATTTTACATAACGTTTGGGATCACATTTATCCTGCGCTCTACACTCAGCACTTGAATTCAGGTTCCCATCTAAATCTCAAAATCATAGAATGGTAGAGTTGGAAGGGACTCCTAGGTCATCTAGTCCAACCTCCTGCTCAATGCAGGATTCAATAAATCATCCCAGACAGATTCTACTCTACTCCAGCTCCCTCTTTGCTCCGCTTCCTCTTTTGTATCCAGCAGCTAACTTCAGCATGCAAGCTTCGGGCTGCTCATAACATCACTGCGACGTTCCACCAGTAACTTGTACGCAGACATCACCTGCCAGTTTCTGACTGGTCTGCGGTGTGTATTGCAGTGAGGGTATTCGGTGGGTCTCTCTGCCACAACGCCTTTCAGCTGAGTGTGCATCCTGGTGCACATCCAGCTGAAATATAGAATGTTAGAGTTGGAAGGGACCTCCAGGCTAATAGTATCCAACCCCCTGCTCAATGCAGGATTCACTAAACCATCTCAGACAGATGTCTAACCAGCCTCTGTTGTGAAAACTTCCATTGAAGGAGAACTCTCCACCTCTCGTGGCAGCCTGTTCCACTCATTGATCACCCTCACGGTCAAAAAGTTTCTTTCTAAAATCTAATCTGTATAGTCTCCCTTTCAGGTTCATTCTAGTGCTAGTCTTTCCATGTGTAAATGAGAACAAAGCCGATCCCTCCACAAATATCTCAAGGGCTGTCACACTGGAGACAGCTTTTAAGGCTCCTCTCGGTATTCTCTTTTGTAAGCTAAACATTCCTAAAGCCCTTAACCGTTCTTCATAGGACTTAGTTTGCAGACAGGTCACCATTCTGGTCGCTCATCTGAACTTACTCCAGTTTGCTCATGTCTTAAAATGTGGTGCCCAGAACTGGACGAAGTATTCCACATTAGGTCTGACCAAAGAGAAGTAGAGGGGGATAATTACTTCACGTGACCATGTGACTGTATGCTTCCGTAAATACAACCCAGAATGGTTTGCTTTTTTTGCTGCTGTATCACACTGTTGACTCATGTTCAGTCTTTGATCTGTTTAGATCTTTTTGAATTCTCTCTTTTCTAATATTAGCCATGCCTCCTAGCTTTGTGTCATCAGCAAATTTCATCAGTTTACCCTCAATACCTTCATCTAAAATTTAAAATCTATAATAGGGTCGGCAGAGCGAACATGTGCTCTGTCGGGCATCATTTTCAGGTCTATTCGCATACTTGAGGAAGACACTCAGACATAATAGAGTCGACTGTGTCCAGTAGGTGTATACGCCTGAAAATTATGCACGACAGAGCACACGTTGACTGTCAGCACCATTATATTTTGAATATATTATATTCTATGGCCCCGTCGGCACATATGTCCAATTCCCATTTTATATATAAAAGGGACCAACGAACATGGGCAAGAACACCGTGTTAAAGCAATATATGAGGCTGCTGTGTTCTGCGCCAGAGGCAGGGCCGGCTCCAGGATTTTGAGGGCCCTGGGCGAAAGAGTCTCAGTTGGCCCCCTAAAACAGCCCACGTAGTATATTGCACAGCCACGTAGTATATAACACAGCCCACGTACTATATAACACAGCCCACGTACTATATAACACAGCCCACGTACTATATAACACAGCCCACGTACTATATAACACAGCCCACGTACTATATAACACAGCCCACGTACTATATAACACAGCCCACGTACTATATAACACAGCCCACGTACTATATAACACAGCCCACGTACTATATAACACAGCCCACGTACTATATAACACAGCCCACGTACTATATAACACAGCCCACGTACTATATAACACAGCCCACACCTTGTCCTCCCAGCCAGGCTCTGCATCCTCCAGCAATGCTCCTGCCTCCAGGAAGGCTCATTCACTTTCGCCATCACAGGTGCTGCACACTTCCTGCTTGGCGACGCGAGGCTCATTCTCCGGCCACTGGACGGTTGGAAGTCACTCTGCGTATCCATGGCGACGCGTCATGCATTGTGGGCGGCTCTCCAGCAGCGGCTCCCAGAGCTCTGTGCCGCCTCCTCTCTTCTAGCGTGCACCGCGGACCGCAAATGCCTGCCTCAGGTGCCGCATGCGGCCCGGGGGCCGCGTGTTTGAGACCCCTGATCTAAATCATTGCTAAAAGATGTTTAACAAAGGGCCCAGGAAAGAGCCCTGTGGTACCCCAATTGAGACATTCTTCCAACTGGATGTACAGCTATTTATGACCACTCTTTTGGTCAGATCACTAAGCCTGTTATGAATTCACCCTACAGTTACCTTGTCCATTCTATTCTTTGTCAAAATGCTTCGCTGAACTCAAGCTATACTATGACTGGGTGAATCAGGGAAATGCAGTAGTCACCCGAATGACACGATTCATTATAGTGTATGGATCCCTCAGGGGTATCATCTGAGACAGCAGAGTTACTCTAGCCTCTCCTCAATGGTGTCCTTTTCAGAGGTGCACAAAACTGTCCGACGGCACTTTTATGCACGCCTAGAAGACGGACACCGCTGGATCATAGGCCACACAACGTCCACAGTGCCTCCATCTGTCTCATAGGGAATATCCGGTTGGGGGTTCTGTCTGAAGCACGTATTTCAGATATTTACATGGAATCATCGGTGTAAGCGCTCAGCGCAGGATAGATGTGCACCAATCCATACTGCGATCTTTGAGAGGCAGTATGAACAAATCAACAGGTGAAAGTTTGGTTTTATTTCATTTTTAGGCCGTTCCTCGTGCAGTTTAATTGATTGCAAGACTATTCTTTGGGTCAGAACGATTACAGCATTTTTTTTTATTGTTTGGTTGCTATAATAGTAAACAAAGGTTTTTAGTCCAAAAATTAGCTTTCGCATTGCCATATTTTGAGAGCTATACATTTTCCAAAATTTCTGGTGACAGTCGTGTGAGGGCTTGCTTTTTTAGTGGGACAAGTTGACGTTTTATTGGTACCATTTTCGGGTGCATGATATTTTTTGATCGCTTTCTAATCAGATTTTTGGGAGCCAGCTTGAACGAAAACAAGCAATTCAGTCTTTTTTTTTTTTTTTTTTAAAGTCGTTCGCGGAGTGGTAAAATTGATAAGGTCGCTTTACTCCTTAGGTCAGTAAGATTACAGCGATAACACATTTTTATGTTTTGGCCCTTTTACACAAACTTTTATAAAATTATTTTTCCATTGTTTGATTCGTAGTTATAACTAATTTTTCCACTTATGGAAGCAGTATGGCGGCTTGTGTTTTGCAGGACAAGATGTCATTTTCAGTTACATTTTTTTACAATCTTTTTGATAGCGTTTTCTGCCACTTTGTTCGGCGGCGTAAGGAAAAAGCTTTGTTTTTTGCCGGTTTTCCAATTCATTTTTTTTTACAGAGTGTTCACTAAAGCAGTTAACTAAAGGGATAGTTTTATAGGTCTGGTCTTTCTGGACGTGGAGATGCCAAAATGTGTACTTTTTTATAAATAGTTATTGTAAAATATATAAATTTTTACCTTTACCTAGTCCCATTATGCAGGAGCATTGCAATGCTTTATAAAGTGCTGCACTGACAAGCTAGTTAGACCATGCACTATGCATGATTTAACTAGCTTGTTAGTCCTGGTGACGTATGATCACCATAACTATTGCCCCCCCACCGCGATGACGTCATGGGGGCACAAGCCCCCTCCCTACCTTCTAAATGCTGCAATCGATATTGATCAAAGCGTTTAAGGGGTTAATCTGCCAGGACCAGGGTGTCAGTGGTCAATCACTAAACACCCAGCGGAGAGTCCTTCCCAACCTGGATGTATTGATACTTTGAAGGTTGTGAAGGGGTTAAGAGATTGTTTACCTTCAGAAAAGTTGGCCCTTAAAATATATAAAAACAATCATCAGGTACTCGCCCTCCCCGAGTCCAGTGCTGGTTACCTGACACCATATAGCACAAGCAGCGGCGCCAGTGTAGCAGGGAGTCACAGGAGGCAGGGTCAAAGCTTCAGGAGGCTGGCAGCGTCATGATTGGGGAAATGCTGCGGGCCCCATGCTGGGAGGAGGAGGGTGTCCCAGCACTGCGAGCCCTAGGCTTTCACAAGGTATCTATGCTATGCGGAGTCTCCATTCCCATTGGTTTCCCTGTTTTGGGCACCTGCCTCCTGTGACCCCGCACCACCACCATTAATACCCCCAGTAAGCCAATTCCGAATAAGACGAACCTCCATTTTCCCCCAAAAAAATTTTTGGGAAAAAAAAATATAGTTCTTACTGATAACGGTATTTCTCTGAGCCCATGACGGCACCACGGAGAGAGAGGGGATCCGCCCACCAAGGACAGGAAACCTACAGATAAAAAGGCGGTACCACTCTTCCGCATCAGTTGTTTACATAGAGAACGATGGGAGACTACGAAAAAGCTTGTTAGTTTTAACATTACTTAGTATAATCAAGATACCGCGTGACCCAATATCAAATAATCTATGACACTATGTTGATGTGTACACCCATGAGTGAAGGGAGGGAATGTACGGGTGCCATCATGGGCTCAGAGAAATACCGTTATCGGTAAGAACTATATTTTTCTCTGTCGCCCATGACGGCACCACAGAGAGATTTGAATAGATTGTACATTCAGGGAGGGACCACCGCTTCTAGAACCCTTTTACCGAAGGTAAGGTCCGAAGAGGAGATAAGGTCCAATCTATAGTGCCTATAGAATGTGGAAGGTGATGACCAAGTAGCAGCTCTACATATCTGGTCAATAGAAGCTCCGGCCTTCTCCGCCCAAGAGGCTGCTACTGCTCTTGTTGAGTGAGCCTTGACATCCCCTGGAGTGGACAGTCCATTTGCCGAGTATGACAGGCTGATAGCGTCCGTGATCCATCTCGCTAGAGTGGCTTTGGAGGCTTTTTTCCCCTTTCGGGGACCCTGGAAACACACAAAAAGAGAGGCATCCTCCCTACTCTCTCTGGTAGCTTCTAAGTATTGCAGGAGGCATCTTCTGACATCTAATGTATGTAATATTTGTTCCTCCCTATTTTTAGGGTTGGGACAGAAGGAGGAGAGCGATATCTCTTGAGATCTGAAATCTGGAAGCATGCTGGGTCTATCTTTAAAATGACCCTATCCTCTAAGAACTGTGTGTAAGGGGGGGGTTAGCTGAAAGCGCCTGTATGTCACTAACCCTACGGGCAGATGTGAGGGCGACCAACAGGGAGGTTTTTGAGAGATAGGTTTTTTCAATGAGATTTCATCTAATGGTTCAAAGGGAGGTTTAGTCAGGGCTTTAAGGACCAAATTTAAATCCCATTGGGGGGTAACCCTTACCGGAAGAGGCCTAGATCTCCCGGCTGCCCTGATAAACCTAGAGACCCACCTATTTGAAGCTAAATTAAAATTGAATAGGGCTCCTAATGCTGCGACATGAACTTTTAGGGTGCTCGTGGCTAAACCAATCTCCAACCCTTTTTGCAAAAACTCTAATATGGATTTAAGGGGGATTTCTTCCCCTATTTTCGCACCTGAAAGGAATTTTTTCCATATTTTCCCATATTGTTTTGTTGTGACTGGTTTTCTACTTTGTAGTAGAGTTGAAATTAGCCCCGGAGAGAACTCTCTGCCTTCTAATAGCTTCCTCTCAAAAGCCAAGCTGTCAAGTGTAAGCTCTTGACTTGTGGATGATGGACCGGGCCTTGTGATAGAAGGTTTGGGAGGTCTGGTAACACCCATGGGTCAGATATTGACATTTTCCTCATCCAGGAGAACCAGAACGGCCAGAACGGGGCTATCAAGATCACAAGAGCCCCGTCCTCCCGAATTTTCCTCAGCACTGCCGGAATCAGAGCGAGAGGAGGAAAAGCATAAGCCAGCTGATGTTGCCAAGGGATCAGGAATGCATCTACTACTACTGGGTTCCCCAGGGGAGCTATGGAGCAAAAGGAGTCCACTTTTTTGTTCAGGTAGTTTGCGAAGAGGTCTATTTTGGGAATACCCCATCTTTCTGTGATCTGGGTAAATACTGCCCGATTTAGCTCCCATTCCCCTTGTTTTAGACTGGAGCGACTGAGGAAGTCCGCTTTGAAATTGTCCACTCCCTTTATATGCAGGCTTGTCAGGGATAGGAGGTTGGTCTCTGCTATTTGTAGGATTGACTTGGTCACCTCCATTAAATTCTGTGAACGAGTACCCCCTTAGTGATTTAGGTATGATACCACCACCCGGTTGTCTGATATCACCCTGACATGGTGAGAGTGAAGGGGTCCCAAGAATTCCCGCAGGGCAAATTTGACCGCTAAAAGTTCCTTCATATTGGAGGATTTGTTTTTTTAGTGTTGACGACCAAGAGCCCTGGGCTACTAGATCGTCGAGATGAGCACCCCACCCCGTGGGACTTGCGTCCGTGGTTAGGACCTTTGAAACTGGGAACACCCATGGGACTCCCCGGGAAAGATTTTCCTGTGATGTCCACCAGATTAGTGAGTGACTTGTGCGAGGAGATAATGTTAACCGCCCTTCTAAATGCCCCCTAGAGAGACCTGTTCTGACAAGATTTGCCATTGGATGTCTCTTGAATGGAACTGATCCCACTGGACTGCGGGGATGCATGAAGTCATAGGGCCTAAGAGGGACATGGCCTGGCGGAGGGTTACGGAGGGTAGAGATTGCATTTTTGATACTAGACTTTGAATTTTTTGTATTTTGTTCCCCGGGAGCCGACATTCCATTTTTATGGAGTCTAGGGTGAGTCCTAGATACTCCTGGACCTGGGAAGGCAATAGTCTGGACTTTAAGTTTATTAGCCAGCCCAACTCCTTTAAAGAGTGTATTACTGTTGCCAGCTGATTTTCGCAGTGTTGTGGGGAGGAGCCCATCACCAAAATGTCGTCTAGATATGGCACAATCAGGGTGTTTTGTCCCCTGAGATGAGCCATTACCTCTGCAATCAGTTTTGTGAAAATTCTCGGGGCTATGGCTAGACATGGGGACATGGTAATACGCGTCCTTCAGGTCCAGGACTACCATGAAGCATTGAGGAAACAGCATTTTTATAGATTACTTTATTGTTTCCATCTTGAATGCTTGAATCTCTAGGCAATTGTTTAGGGTTTTCAAGTTTATGATCATCCTGTAGGACCCGTCCGTTTTTTTCCTCAGGAACAGAGGGGAATAGTACCCTTGCCCTCTTTCTTGTGGGGGAACTTCCAGGAGCTCTCCTTTTCCTACTAACCCGATGACTTCGTTCTGCAATGCCAGTTGTTCTTCCGCTGAAGACCTTGGAGATGTCATCATAAAGGAGGGACGAGGGTATTTTTGAAATGTCAATTCCAGACCTGATTCTATTATGCTCAGAATCCAATGACTGGAGGTAATTCTTTCCCAGGCCGAGAGAAAGAGTGAGTCTCCCCCCCCACCTGGGGCCAACCTTCATTGGGAAGGTTTTTGTTATCGTTGGGATTTTTGTTAAAAATGAATCCCTTGTTCTTGTTTTTCTTATCTTCCCATCTTCCCTGGCCTCTCCCCGGTTTTTTACGGAAAAACCTCTTGCTCCGAAAGGGCTTCTTATAGGAGGGGAAACTCAGAGGGGGAAAAGATTTCTTTTTATCCCCTGCTTTTTCCAGGAAGTCGTCTAGGGTGGACCCGAACAAATTCTCCTTCGCAGGGGATGGTACACAATTTTGTTTTTGTTTGCAAATCGCCTGGCCAGCATTTAAGCCAGAGAGCGCGCCTAGCCGCGTTCGAGAAGACCGCTGATCTAGCAGCTAATATGATGGAATTGGCAGAAGCATCGGCCAAGAATGCCGCTGCCCCTTTCATTACAGGCAAGGTGTTGAGGATAGAGTCCCGGGATGATTTCCCTTTAAGCTGGCCCTCTAGTTGATCTAACCAGATCATTAGGGAGCGGGATGTACATGCGGCTGCCACTGCCGGTTTTAGACCTCCTCCCGCTGCCTCCCAGGAGCTTTTGAGAAAGGCGTCCGCCTTCTTGTCCATAGGGTCTTTTAGGACCCCCATGTCTTCGAAAGGGAGGGCAAATTTTTTTGATGCCTTAGCTATGGCGACATCCAGTTTAGGGGCTCTATCCCAGAAGGAGCAGGATTCGTCCTCGAAGGGGTACTTTCTTTTCGGAGTTAACAGTGACTATGGGTTTTTTTCAACTCTTTTTTAATTAGTGACGAAATTGCGTCATTAAGTGGAAAGGCCCTCTTCTTTTTCTGTTCTAGGCCCCCAAACAATGTCCTGAACTGATCTTTTGGGGTGGGAGTCTACCAGCCCCATAGTGCTCCTCACTGCTTTTATGAGGCCATCAGTGACTTCTATGGCGAAACAACTGTGCCCCCCCGAGGAAGAAGAGGATGATGATGATGAAGAGGAGTCAGAGGAAACTGAGCTTGAACTATCACTGTCTGTATCTGATGCCGGAGACGGGGACCTATGCCTGGTCTTCCTCCGTTTTTTTCCTTTTTTAAGGGATCTAAAAGTGTCTTCTACCTGATCCTCGATCAGGGTTTTTAGATCGGCTGCGAACCCGGGAAGGCTTTCAGATACTGTTTGCTGTATGCATGTATTACATAGTCTTTTTCCCCAGGTAGCTGGGAGATCTTCTCTACAAAGGGCACAGATTCTATGCTTAGTTTTTCCTAAGCTTTTCTTCCCCGGTTGGTATGCTCTGCGTCTGTCTTTTTTCCTGACGCCGTGCTGGACTCCTTGCTATGCTGAGACCTTTGGCGTTCTTTACCGGTAGTATCCTGGTGTCCTTTCTGTTGTCGCCATTTTTGCTGCTGCTGCGACGATACTGGTGGTGGTGGTGATTCTGGCAAGGGTGATGCCGGGTCACTCATACTGCAGTTGGCGCTGTGGCTGGTGCTGCGGTTGCTCTGCTACTGTGGCGGCTGATGCTGTGACACGAGGCTCACGCTGTGGCTTGAGGCTCGTGCTGCTGCTTGAGGCTCGTGCTGCGGATAACACTGAGGGTAACGCTGCGGAGCCGCTGGGTAACTGGTGCAGTTCCCTTCTTAAATGGGAGATTCCCGCCGCTTTTTTGAATTTGCGCCTGCGCAGATCGCTCATAGTTTCAGCGCCGTCCGGCGCCCACGCAGATGCGCCCATCCGCCGGCGCCTGCGCAGATGCATCCACTGCCGGCGCCTGCGCAGATGCGCCCCAACGGCGCCTGCGCAGCTCCAGTGCTCCTGCGCTATCGAGAGAACTGCCGAGTCTCGGGCATGCGCCATCGGGCTAAGATGGCGCCCTAGAAAGCACATATGGAGTGGCCCGCTGGGCTCCCGGCCCTATGAGGCCTTAACGCGCGGCTCTGCACACCGGGTGGCAGTGCAGTGTGCAGGCTGACGCTTTTTCAGGGAGGGCCACGCTGCACCTCCCGCAACCACAGAGGGACCCCCCTGGATGTTGCAGCTGCTGCATCTTACCTGGGGAGGTGACCGCGAACTCCATGTCACCTCCCCCACACACCCTAAAAGCCTACTAGCCCCAGCGGTGGCGCTTCGGGTAACCACACCAGCCGAGGCAGAGGGACCCCAGCTGCCTGAGCCGGACTAATTGGCCCCGGAATCCCACGTCGATCTTCTTCTGGTAAGTCCGTAGGTCTCCCATAAAGGACAGGAAACCAACTGATGCGGGACAGTGGTACCGCCTTTTTATCTGTAGGTTTCCTGTCCTTGGTAGGCGGATCACCTCTCTCTCCGTGGTGCAGTCATGGGCGACAGAGAAAGGGTATCTTATAATCTGAAAATACGATATGTACAGGTTTGCTAATGTAGGTACTCTTGTATATTTATGATCACTTTCTCCCATCTATACAGAACTGTATTTGCAACACCCTGTGAGTCAACCATGTAACACCACCACAGAAAAAAGGAAGACTAAGAAGAGGAAAAAATAAAGGGTGCGGTTGGGGGTCTGGAAATTCCAATTATTTGTAAATAATTAAATTTTCCCTAGAGAGGTTACAGAGAAATCCATTAAGGCTGGCGTCACACTGGCGCCTTAAACGGACTAGTGCAATGCGGGGGAAAATAAAAATAAAAAATCGCATTGCACTCGGACCAATGTTACACTATGGGGCAGCTCCCAGCAGCCGATTTTTTGCCGGCCGTTTTCCTTGGCTCCGAGACAAATCGCAGCATGCATAAGCCTATAGGTGCGAGTGAGACAGCGCACATCACTCGGATATCATCCGAGTGCTGTGCGCTAAACGCGGACCCCCGGCAATGGAGGAGATGGAGAAATTTGTTTCTCCTCCTCCTCAGCAGCTGTGCTCCAATCCGCTCTCTGCGAGAGGCTCGGAGCACAGACGCAAGAGCAGGAGCCGAGCGTCATTAGCGTATGGCATCAGATGCTCTCGCATCGGATGCAATACGCTAGTGTGACGCCGGCCTAAAGGAGGAACCATTGCTGACAGGACTTTCCCCAAAGAAGAAATGGACATAAGAGACAAAATATAACCTATAGTGCCTATATAAGAAAAAAAAAAAAAAAAGAAAGAAGAGTAAAGGCCCCGTCTCACATAGCGATTTACCAACGATCACGACCAGCGATATGACCTGGCCGTGATCGTTGGTAAGTCGCTGTGTGGTCGCTGGGGAGCTGTCACACAGACAGCTCTCTCCAGCGACCAACGATCAGGGGAACGACTTCGGCATCGTTGAAACTGTCTTCAACGATGCCGAAGTCCCCCTGCAGCACCCGGGTAACCAGGGTAAACATCGGGTTACTAAGCGCAGGGCCGCGCTTAGTAACCCGATGTTTACCCTGGTTACCAAAAAAAACAAACAGTACATACTCGCCTTTCGGTGTCCAGGTCCCTTGCCGTCTGCTTCCTGCTCTGACTGAGCCGCCGTACACTGAGAGCACAGCAGTGACGTCACTGCTGTGCTCTCACTTCTCACTGTACGGCCGGGAGTCAGTGAGAGCAGGAAGCAGACGGCAAGGGACCTGACGGACATCAGAAGGCGAGTATGTACTGTTTGTTTTTTTTTACATTTACGCTGGTAACCAGGGTAAACATCGGGTTACTAAGCGCGGCCCTGCGCTTAGTAACCCGATGTTTACCCTGGTTACCAGTGAAGACATCGCTGGATCGGTGTCACACACACCGATTCAGCGATGTCAGCGGGGCCTCAACGACCAAAAAAAGGTCCAGGCCATTCCGACACGACCAGCGATCTCGCAGCAGGGGCCTGATCGCTGGTACGTGTCACACATAGCGAGATCGCTATGGAGGTCGCTGTTGCGTCACAAAACTAGTGACTCAGCAGCGATCTCGCTAGCGATCTCGCTATGTGAGACGGGGGCTTAAGGTGGAGAGAATGTAGCTGGCCTAGAAATCTCAGAGGAATTCGCTTTCTCTGCCCAAGATTTGGATACAGTCCTGGTAGAGTGTGCTTTAGAGTTTGTAGGGGGTCCAGACTCTCCAACTTTGTGTGACATCTGTGATTTAAGGGCATGATAGTTCAAAGTAACATTTCCCACATATCTACTTTACATCATTACAATTTTTAAACCAAATTTTTTTATATTAGTAAGTTATAAATGTTGACCAGCGATTTCTCATTTTCACAACTTTTTTTTTTTTTAGGGACCACATCACATTTGAAGTCACTGAGGGGTCTATATATGACAGAAAATACACAAAAGTGACACCATTCTAAAATCTGCACCTCTCAAGGTGCTCAAAACCGCATTCAAGAAGTTTAACCCTTCAGGTGCTTCACAGGAATTTTTGGGATGTTAACCCCTTCCCGACCTGTGTCGCCACATAGGCGTCATGAAAGTCGATGCCAATCCGACCTGTGACGCCTATGTGGCGTCATGGAGGGATCGCGTCCCTGCAGATCGGGTGAAAGGGTTAACTCCAATTTCACCCGATCTGCAGGGACAGGGGCAGTGGTACTTTAGCCCAGGGGGGTGGCTTTGCCCCCACGTGGCTACGATCGCTCTGATTGGCTGTTGCACTTTCAACAGACAATCAGAGCAATTTATAATATTTCATCTATGAAATTTGGGGAAATATTACAATCCAGCCATGGCCGATGCTGCAATATCATCGGCCATCGCTGGAGACCGCGATCTTACCCCCCCCCCCCCCAACCGACTTGACAGCGGCGATCTGCCGGGACCCTCCTGGTGTTCATCCGGCATGTTCAATGGGCGCCACCATCTTCCAAAATGGCGGGTGCATGCGCAGTGCGCTCGCCGAATCTGCCGGCCGGCAGATTCGTTACAGGTACATTTTGCTCACTGTGATATAACCTATCACAGCGATCAAAATAAAAAAAATAGTAAATAAATCCCCCCCCCCTATCAACCCCCATAGGTAGTGAAAATAATGAAATAAATAAAATATATTTATTTTTATCTTTCTACTAGGGTTAGAGTTGCAATTAGGGTTAGAATTAGGCTATGTGCACACGGTGCGGATTTGGCTGCGGATCCGCAGAGGACTGGCCGCTGCGGATTCGTGGTAGTTTTCCTTCATGTTTACAGGACCATGTAAACCTATGGAAAACCAAATCTGCTGTGCCCATGGTGCGGAAAATACCGTGCGGAAACAGTGAGTTGTATTTTCTGCAACATGTCAATTCTTTGTGCGGATTCCGCAACATTTTACACCTGTTCCTCAATAGGAATCCACAGGTGAAATCCGCACAAAACACACTGGAAATCCACAGTAAATCTGCAAGTAAAACGCAGTGCGTTTTACCTGCCGATTTTTTAAAAACGGTGCGGAAAAATCCACGCATGAAATTATGGTTAAGATTAGGGTTAGGGGGGTGTTGAGGTTAGGGTTATGGTTAGGGTTGGGATTACTGTTGGTTGTGTGTTGGGGTTAGGGTTGGGATTGGGGTTAGGGTTGGGATTAGGGTTAGGGTTGTGGTTAGGAGTGTGTTGGGGTTAGGGTTGTGATTACGGTTATGGTTAGAGTTGGGATTAGAGGTAGGGGTGTGTTGGGGTTAGTGTTGGAGTTAGAATAGAGGGGTTTTCACTGTTTAAGCACATCAGGGGGTCTCCAATCACGACATGGCGCCACCATTGATTCCAGCCAATCTTGCATTCAAAAAGTCAAATTATGCTCCCTCCCTTCCGAGCCCCGACGTGTGCCCAAACAGTGGTTTATCCAAATATATGGGGCATATGCGTACTCAGGAAAAATTGTAAACCAAACCAACCACCAGACCCAAGGACACACCAGGAAGACCAGACTGGATCATGAAAAACAATATCTTTATTAATTACAGCAGCGATATAAGAATATAAAATCAATATATTAACAGAAAGTGTGCAAAACAGGACGGCGTATATAAAGAATAGATAAAAGGAAACCCATAAGTATAATTAGGGTGATAATCACTTATATAGTTATGCAAGGTAAACAATCCCCAGAATTGGGGTATATAAATCCCTGAAATTTTATATATAAAAAAAAAAAAATAATAAATATCAAGTGAAAAAGCTATTATATCATAATAAAAGAAACTCCCAGAGTAATGTGCAATATTGCAAAAAGTGCTTAAGTGTAATTAAACTAGGGAACTGGTCCATTCATATACATAGGAACTTTCCCTCAGATCCTACACAGTGCTAAACAGAACCAAAGTGCTAAGTGCTAAAAGTGAATAGTCCGGGGATAATATTAGTAATCGTTACCTTAGGGCACCACGCCGTCCAGAGTACGCGCACACACCCAACACGCGTTTCGGAACTAAATTCCCTCGTCCTGACGATTGGAGCTAATTTTTCATTTAAAAAGTCAAATGGCGCTCCTTCCCTTCCGAGCCTTGCCGTGTGCCCAAACAGTGGTTTACCCCCACATGTGAGGCATCGGTGTACTCAGGAGAAATTGCCCAACACATTTTAAGATCCATTTTATTCTGTAGCCCATGAGAAAATGAAAAAAAAAAAAATGCTAAAGGAATGGTTTTGTGAAGAAAAAAAAAAAAAGTACTTTTTCATTTTTACGGATCAATTTGTGAAGCACCTGGGGGTTGAAAGTGCTCACTATGCATCTAGATAAGTTCCTTGGGGGGTCTAGTTTCCAAAATGGGGTCACTTGTGGGGGAGCTCCAATGTTTAGGCACACAGGGGCTCTCCAAACACGACATGGTGTCCGCTAAAGATTGGAGCCAATTTTTCATTCAAAAAGTAAAATGGTGCTCCTTCCCTTCCGAGCCCTGTCGTGCGCCCAGTGATTTCCCCCCCCCCCCCCCACCCCCCACAAATGAGGTGTCCAGTTTATCCTTTTACCCTTGGGAAAATACGTACGCTACTTATCTGGTAGCAGTGTTTTTTCAGGAGCCATGACAGCACAACGAGAGAGGGGATCCGCCCTTCAGGGACAGGAAACCTCAGACACAAAAGGGCGGCACCTCACTCCCCCGCCAGTTAGTTTACAGAGTATGAAAGGACCTTGTAGGCTAGTAGCACATAATATTAAAATATGGTACAATTCACCCAGTGAATAAACTTAGGAATTAACTAAAGGAAGTGTCGATCCCCATAAGCAAAGAGGGTAGGTAATATAAGGGTGCTGTCATGGCTCCTGAAAAAACACTGCTACCAGGTAAGTAGCGTACGTATTTATTCAGTCGCCATGACAGCACAACGAGAGACTTTCAGAGAAGTGAAAAAGTGACTAGGGAGGGACTACTGCCTCCAGCACCCTTCTCCCAAACGTGAGGTCGGAGGAGCCACCTAGATCTAATCTATAGTGCTTAAGAAAGGTAGATGGAGAAGACCATGTGGCCGCCTTACAAATGTCTTCAATCGACACTTCTGCTCTCAGCCCAGGATGTGGCTACCGCACGAGTGGAGTGAGCCTTTATACCTTCTGGAATTTCCACGCCACCTGCGGTATAAGTGAGAGATATCGCCTCCCTAATCCATCTGGCTAGTGTATTTTTTGATACCCTAAGCCCTTTCCCAACTCCCTGGTAGGATAAAAATAAGGAGTGATCTTTTTTCCAGGTGTCTGTTACTGAAATGTATTTGAGAAGACACCTTCGTACGTCCAAACAATGAAATCTATGTTCCTTATCATTAGAGGGATTAGAACAGAAATCAGGCAGGACCACCTCTTGGGATCTATGAAATTTTGAAGCAACTTTTGGAAGATAAAGGGGGTCAGGTCTCATAACCACTCTATCTTCCCTAAACTGCATATATGGAGGTTGCCTAGACAATGCTTGCAGATCACTAACCCTTCTCGCGGATGTGAGGGCAACTAATAGGGCCGTTTTGACAGACAGGATTTTGATTGGAACAGTATCAATAGGCTCTAACGGGGCTTGTGTTAGAGCTGAGAGCACAAGATTTAGGTCCCATGGGACTATTTTTGGTTAATAACCGGCCTGGATCTGGTAACCGCTTTGAAGAATCTAGATATCCAGTGATCACTGGCTAAGTTAGAATTATATAGCGCCCCCAGGGCTGAAACCTGAACTCTGAGGGTACTGGTGGCTAAGCCCATCTCTAGGCCTTTTTGTAAAAATTCTAAGATCTGCGTAATATCAGGTCTTTGATCAATTTGTGCCCCTGAACACCGATAGGAATCTTCTCCAAACCCTGACATAGATGTTTGTCGTGGAGGATTTCCTACTCTTAAGGAGTGTATTTATGAGATTGAGAAAATCCCTTCCCTTTTAGAAGTGACCTCTCAAATTCCACGCCGTTAGGTGTAAGTTGGTTACTCGTGGATGCAGGACTGGACCCTGGAGGAGGAGGTCTGGTATTGCTGGGAGGATCCATGGTTGGGAAATGGACATGTTTCTTAGCCATGGGAACCACGACCTTCTAGGCCAGAACGGGGCTATCAGTATCACTTGGGCCCGAATTTTCCTCAGAACTATGGGAATCAGATTTAGAGGGTGAAAGGCATAGGCGAGACTGAAGTTCCAGGAGATTGAGAGAGCGTCGACTGCATACGGGTTGTCCCTTGGACTTCGGGAACAGAATTGATGTAGTTTTCTGTTTCGACTGGCAAAGAGATCTATTTCTGGACATCCCCACAAATGTACGATCTGATTGAAGACAGCCGGTTTTAGAGACCAGTCCCCTTGTTTGAGTTCGTTGCGGCTTAAATAATCGGCCATGGTATTTAATTTTCCCTTTATATGAAGAGCCGTAAGGGAGAGTAGGTGATTCTCGGCCATCTGAAAAATACGATTCGCAACGTCCATTAACAACCTAGACCGCGTACCTCCTTGGTGGTTAATATAGGCAACGGTCACCTGGTTGTCAGAGAGTAGTCTGACATGTCTACCCTGTAGAGGTATAAGGAACCCATTTAAAGCACGTTCTACCGCCAACAATTCCTTTAGATTGGAGGATGTGGCTCGTTCAGACTGGGACCACAAACCCTGAATGCAATTATCTTCCAAGTGAGCCCCCCAACCCGTGGGGCTAGCATCAGTTGTAATTACTCGCGTTATTCGATTTGACCAGGGTACCCCTCTACGAAGATTCAGAATGTGTGTCCACCAAATTAGTGAATTAGTGGTCTCAACAGATAGTGAAAATTTGTTATCGAGGTTAGCGTCCAGCCGACGAAAATTATGTAGAACATCCCACTGCAGAGACCTAGAGTGAAACTGCGCCCAGAGCACTGCCGGAAAACAAGAAGTGAGAGAACCCAGAAGTGACATTGCTCCTCTTAAGGAGACTACGGGATTATTAATTGCTCTAGTGACCAGCCGGTGAATACTGTCCACTTTTGAGTCTGGCAGGCGACATTCCTGCTGACCCGAATCTATAATAAGACCCAAAAACTCCTGAGATGTTAAGGGCTGAAGACGCGATTTCCTGAGATTAATAACCCATCCTAAGTTATGTAATGCTGCTATCACCTTTTCCAACTGGTCTTTACAGTGTGATTCTGAACGTCCCACAATCAATAAATCTAGGTAGGGAATTATTAGTACGTTTTGTTCGTGAAGATGTGCCATAACCTCTACCATGATCTTAATGAAAACCCGGGGTGCAACTGCAACACCAAAAGGGAGTGCCCGATATTGAAAGTGCTCTACTGTGCCGGCAAGAGAAACCGCCACCCTGAGAAAGCGCTGATGATTTACATGTATTGGGACATGGTAATAGGAGTCTTTCAGATCTAAGACGAACATGAAGCAATTGTGAAAAAGAAGTTTTATTGCTGTTTTCACAGATTCCATTTTAAAGGATGGGATCAGCAAGAATTCATTCAGGCCTTTAAGATTGATGATGGTACGATATGACCCATCAGGCTTTTTTATCAGGAATAAAGGGGAATAAAACCCCTTACCTCGTTCTTCCGTGGGTACTTTAATCAGAACCCCCTTTTGTTGGAGATCTTGGACCTCTGACTCCAATGCCAATTGTTCTGCGGGAGAACAACGGATAGGAGTTAATTTAAAGTTGTCCTGAGGTATATGATGGAACTGGAATTTTAGACCCTCTTTAATGATACTGAGAATCCACGGACTATTGGTGATCTTCAACCAGGCTGGGTAGAAGGCCAGAAGCCTACCGCCCACCTGGTCCGCCAGTCATTGAGGTTTTTTAGAGTCTCGAGAGGAGTTAAACATATATCCTCTACCTCTTCGTCTGCTGCTGTTATATCTGGTCGAATCTCTATTTGGATCTCTATCGGATCTTCGGCGATAAGACCATCCTCTGGTATAATCTCGCCTATAAAAGGGTCTTCTCAATAGAGGGAATCGTTTTTTACTGTCACCTGCCTTCTCAAGCAGCTCATCTAGCACTGGACCAAACAAATGAACCCCTTCACAGAGGATGCCACATAATTTTGATCTGGCCTGTAAATCTCCTGGCCAACATTTTATCCAGAGTGCTCTTCGGGCTGCGTTGGATAAGGCTGAGGATCCTGCGGCCAGCCTAACAGAATCCGCTGACGCATCAGAAAGGAAGGCTGCAGCATCTTGAATTACGGACATAGATGATAGGATTTCACTTCTAGGAACTTTATCCTTAAGTTGGTCTTCCAGGTGGCCTAGCCACACCATCAATGACCGGGCCGTGCAAGTGGCCGCAATTGCTGGTCTCAGGGATCCCGCAGATGTCTCCCAAGCCCCTTTAAGGAACACAACAGCTTTTCTATCAAGCGAGTCCTTTAGGTTACCTAAATCCTCAAATGGGAGAGAAGACTTCTTGCACGCCTTGGCCACCACTGCATCCAGTTTCGGGACCTTGTCCCAAGAAGATGAAGCCTCTTCCTCGAAAGGATACCTCCTTTTGAAAGCTGGTGGAAGTGAACCTTTCCTCTCGGGCTTCTTTCATTCTTTCGTAATCAGTCACTTGATTTTTTCTACTACCGGAAAAACCCTTCGGGTTTTACGGTCTATGCACTTGAACATAATGTCCTGAATGGAACATTCTGACTGGGTCTCTTCAATCCCCATGGTGTTGTTGACGGCCTTCACTAGGTGATTAACCCTATCTAGTGACAGACAGGCCCGGTTGGACTCCATATCCTCTGAGGATGATGATGACGGAAGAGAATCCGGGCTCACACTGCCTGACTCTGAATCCACATCTGGCGCCGGGGATGAAATTTCCTTCCTCCTTTTGGAAATTGTTTTCTGAGACCTGGACTTCATGGAATCCCTGACCTCCTGTCTAACCATGTCCCTAAGAGTAGACGTTAGGTCAGGGGCCTCCTCCTCGAATAAACGCTGTATGCAGGATCTGCACAGCTTCTTTTTATGCCCATCTGGAAGCGGCTCTGTACACATGGCACACTCCCTATGTTTGGATTTGGAAGCACATTTTCTCCCCTAATAAGGAGAGAGGGAATACAAGGAGGGACAGCAATCAGAAAGCGTACTTTCACGTAGCTCACTTACCCATCCCTTCAGCTAATGGTACCGTGATCGGGGGGGTCCTTCTTAGCCGGAGAATTCTTACGGCCTGAGGAATTGGTAGATTTCTGAGCGGCTCCAGCTCCACCAGCGCGACTACTGCCACTAGAACGCTGCTGGGAGCTTCTCAGAGACTTCCTTGTTTGAGGCTGCTCAAGTGGTTGCTGCTGTTCACCGCACAGCTGCGGTGTTCCTTCCGGTGACTCCATGCAGGAAGACAGGACAGGAACATGCAGAGGCGTCTGTGCAGCTCATAAATTACTCCCCCTGGGTACCACCCCCGGATGGGGGTCAGCAGGGAAAATTCCTCCAGGTGTCGCTGATCGGTATTTACGCCGATAGGCTCCGTCCACCGCGAGCCGCGCCGCCATGATGAATGCCGGACTCCCTGGGGCCAAAATCCTTTCCCTGACACTGGGCGCCGCCATTAGCCGGAAAATCTGCGCTACCGCGCATGCGCAACCGCGTCATCACCCTGCGCCGCTCGCCGTGTCACCCGGACACGCCTCTTCCGGTTACGGCTGCGGCGCTGAGGGCAGACGTGCCGAACAAGGATGGCAGCGCTCCCCAGCCAAGGCAGACCGCAGCGGCAGCGGCTGACAGACCCCAGAGGCCCAGCAGACATGGTACCACGGCCTACTTACCAGGTACGACAATGCGGACACCAAGAAGCTAACCCCTTCACCGTAGGTTGCTTCCTCCTGCTGCCACCTACACCAGCAGTCCCCCTGCCGTGTGGTGCTTCCTGCCTCCTGACCAGACCGAGGTAGGGGGCCCCCGCTACCTGCATTGGCCTGTCAGGAGTGGGAAATCTTTTTTCTTCAACCTTCTTCCTAAGGTCTGTCTGAAGAGGTTCCGCTGTCAGGGACAGGAAACCAACTGGCGGGGGAGTGAGGTGCCGCCCTTTTGTGTCTGAGGTTTCCTGTCCCTGAAGGGCGGATCCCCTCTCTCGTTGTGCTGTCATGGCGACTGAATAAATAAAAAAAAAATTGTTGCTAAAAGTTGATTTTTGTGACTAAAAAGTTTCATGTTAATTTTTTCCTTCCATGTTGCTTCTGCTTTTGTTAAGCACCTGTAGGGTTAATAAACTTCTTGAATGTGGTTTTGAACACCTTGAGGGGTGCAGTTTTTAGAATGTTGTCACTTTTGGGTATTTTCAGCTATATAGACCCCTCAAAGTGACTTCAAATGTGAGGTGGTCCCTAAAAAAAAAATATATATATATGGTTTTGTAAATTTTGTTGTAAAAATGAGAAATTGCTGGTCAAATTTTAACCCTTAACTTCCTAGCAAAAAAAAAAAATGTATTTCCAAAATTATGCTGAGGTAAAGTAGACATGTGGGAAATGTTATTTATTAACTATTTTGTGTCACATAACTCTCTGGTTTAACAGAAAAATTCAAAATTTGTAAATTGCAAAATTTTCCAAATTTTCGCCAGATTTCCATTTTTTTCACAAATAAACGCAAACATTATCGACCTAAATTTATCACTAACATGAAGCTCAATATGTCACGAAAAAAACTCAGAATCGCTAGGATCCGTTGAGCGTTTGAGTTATTACCTCATAAAGGGACACTGGTCAGAATTGCTAAAAAAATGGCCAGGTCATTAACGTCAAAATAGGCTGAGTCATGAAGGGGTTTAAAAAAAAATAAAAATTAACATTTAACTTTTTTTGCAAAACAATTTACTTCAGCTCCAATTTGTTTTATTTTACCAAGGGTAACAAAAGAAATTGGACCACAAAAAGCTGTTATACAATTTGTTCTGAGTATGCCGATACCCCATATGTGGGGGTAAACCACTGTTTGGGCGCATGGCAGAGCTCGGAAGGGAAGGAGCGCCATTTGACTTTTCAATGCAAAATTGACTAGAATTGAGATGGGACGCCATGTTGCGTTTGGAGAGCCCCTGATGTGCCTAAACATTGAAACCCCCAAGTGACACCATTTTGGAAAGTAGAGCCCCTAAGGAACTTATCTAGATGTGTGGTGAGCATTTTGACCCACCAAGTGCTTCATAGAAGTTTAGAATGTAGAGCTGTAAAAATAAAAAAATCATTTTTTCACAAAACCTCTTTTCACCCTCAATCTTTTATTTTCCCAAGGGTAAAAGGACAAATTGCACAGCAACTTTTGGGGTCCAATTTCTTCTGAATACGCCGATACCCCATATGTGGGGGTAAACCACTGTTTGGGCGAATGGCAGAGCTCGGAAGGGAAGGAGCGCAGTTTGACTTTTCAATGCAAAATTGACTGGAATTGAGTTGGGATGTCATGTCGAGTTTGGAGAGCCCCTGATGTACCTAAAAAGTAGAAACCCCCCTACAAGTGACCCCATATTGGAAACTAGACCCCCAAGATACATATCTAGATGTGTTGTAAGAACTTTGAACCCCCAAGTGTTTCACTACAGTTTATAACCATGAAAATAAAAAAAATCATTTTTGTCCCCACAAAAATGATTAACCCCCCAAATATTTATTTTTCCAAGGGTAACCAGAGAAATTGGACCCCAAAAGTTTTTGTCCAATTTGTCCTGAGTATGCTGATACCCCATATGTTGGGGTAAACCCTGGTTTTGGCGCACAGGAGAGCTCGGAAGGGAATGAGCACAGTTTTACTTTTTCAACGCAGAATTGGCTGGAATTGAGATTGGACGCCATGTCGCATTTGGAGAGCCCGGATGTGCCTAAATAGTGGAAACCCCCCAATACTAACTGAAACCCTAACCCAACCACACCCCTAACCCAAACACACCACTAACTGTAATCCCAACCTTAACCCTAACCACACCCCTAACCATAACCCTAACCACACCCCTAACCTTAATCCCAACCATAATCCTAAACACACCCCCAACCCTAACCACACCCCTAACCCTAATCCCAACCGTAAATGTAATCCTGACCCCAACTCGAACTTTAGCCCCAACCCTAACCTTAAAATTTAAAAAATGTATTTCCATTTTCCCATTATTATATTTTCCTAACTACGGGGTGATGAAGGGGTTTGATTTACTTCTATAGCAGGTTTTCTAGCGGATTTTTATGATTGGCAGCTGTCACACGTTTATTGGTACCATTTTCAGGCACATGACATTTCTTTGTGGGGGGGGGGGCGTTTAGACTTTCACGTTTGATAAAATTGATAAAGCAGTTTCATTCTTCGGGTCAGTACGATTACAGAAATACCTAATTTATATATTTTTTTATGTTTTGGCGCTTTTATACGATAAAAACTATTTTATGTAAAAAAAAAAAATTTTTATCGCTTTATTCTGAGGACTATATCTTATTTTTTTGCTGATTATCCTGTATGGCGGCTCGTTTTTTGCGGGACAAGATGACGTTTTCAGCTGTACCATGTTTATTTATATACGTCTTTTTGATAGCGTGTTATTCCACTTTGGCGGTATGATAAAGTTTTTTTTGCCTTTTTACAATGATCACTGAAGGGGTTAACTAGTGGGACAGTTTTATAGGTCGGGTAGTTACAGACGCGGCAATACTAAATGTGTACTATTGGTTTTTTTTAATATAAAGAAATGTATTTATTGGAACAATATTTTTTTTTTCACATTTTTTTTTTTTTTTTCACTTTATAGCATGATGTCCCACCCTGTGACAGCGTCAGATCTGATAATTTGCAAAGCACTGTGCCAGATCAGTGATCTGACAGGCAGTGCTCCAGGCTTGCAAACACCTGCTCTGAGCAGGCGCTTGCAAGACATCTCCCTGCAGGACCCGGAAGGAGCCTCGCAGCCATTTTGGATATGGGGTCTGCAGGGAGGAGGACGTAGGAGACCCTCTGAACAACGCAATCACATCGCATTGTTCCGAGGGTCTCAGGGAAGCACCCATCCCTGCGCGATGCTTCCTTATGCCGCCGGAATGCTGCGTTCATGTTTGATCGCTGTGTTTCGAGGGTTAATGTGCCGGGAGCAGTCCGTGACCGCTCCTGGCACATAGTGCCAGATGTCAGCTGTAATAATCAGCTGACACCCGGCAGCGATCGGCCGCGCTCCCCCCGTGAGCGCGGCCAATCGCCTATGACGTACTATTCCATCCATGGGAAGTAGGGCCCAAGTCACATGGACGGAATAGTACGTCTAATGACAGAAAGGGGTTAAAAAAAAATTTACATTTAACTTTTTCACAAAATTTACTTCAGATCCAATTTGTTTTATTTTACCAAGGGTAACAGGAGAAATTGAACACAAACGTTTTTGTCCAATTTGTCCTGAGTACGCCGGTAAACCATTGTATGGGCGCATGGCACAGCTCGGAAGGGAAGGAGCACCATTTTACTTTTTCAAAGCAAATTTGGCTGGAATTGAGATCAGACACCATGTCGCGAGAGCCCCTGATGTGCCTTTACAGTGGAAACCCCCACAAGTGACACCAGAACTTAACTAGATGTGTTGTGTTTCACTAAAGTTTTTAACGCAGAGCCGAGAAAATAAATTCTTATTTTTTCCCAAAAATGATCTCTTAACCTTCGGAAAATTAAAAATTTGGGGGGTGAACAGGAGAATTTGGACCGAAAAAATTGTCCAATTTGTCCTGAGTACACCGATACTCCATATGTGGGGGTAAGGCTACCTTCACACATCAGGTTTGTGCAGTCAGGCTCAATCCGGGGAATTTTGGGGGAAAAAAAAACAAAAAAAAAAATAACAGACCCACCGGATCCATCCATGACAGCACCACAGAGAGGGGATCCGCCCTTCAGGAACAGGAAACACAGATACATAAGGGCGGCACCTCTCCCACACATCAGTTGGTTTCCTGTTCCTGGAGGACAGGATGCCCTACAGATATCTGCAGTTTCATCTGTAAATACCCAGGCCGGCTGTCCGACTCAGGTAGCGAGCCTGGAAGCTACGGGTCCCTGGAAGCGCCACGTGGAGCCCTACCAGGACTCACCGACAGTGAGCGGTACAGGAAGGAGAGGAGTCCAGAGGAGGTCCGTCTCAAGATGCCAGCGAAGATGAGTATTTTCTCCCCCCTGGGGGTCCGTTCAGTCTCCTGGTGCATCTACTACCCCTGCGTCTGATCATCGTCCTCCGGAGGGGGCAGGGCGGCGTGCGGCGGGGTTGGTCGGTGGCACTGTGCCCAGGCTTCCCAGCACATCACTGTGTGCTCTTAAGTGACGCCGCAGGGGGCGGGGCCGGAAGTCAAACGCCGGCTTCTGTTGCGAACGCCGCTATGCTACGGCCACGTGTAGCGATGGCGTGGCGGCGGGGTCGGCCGACGGCGCCTTGCCCCGGCGCATCCCTGTACGCGCTGTCTGGTACTGGAAGTGATGCGCAGGGGGCGGGACTGGGAGTCAAACGCCGGCCGGCTTCGGCTAGGAGCGCTGCTGTGCTGCGGCCTCATGCAGTGATGGCAGCGTGGGGAGCGGTCAGAGGCCATAGGGGGTGGGGCAGTGACTGGCACAGGGAGGGGTGGATCCCTGGCCACACATCTGCACATAATCTGGATCCGGGGGAAGGGATATATATATATATATATATATATATATATATATATATATATATATATATATATATATATATATATATATATATATATATATATATATATATATATATATATATATATATATATATATATATATATATATATATATATATATCCGAACAGAACGCTGCAGGGCTGCTTGTGAGCCCATCTGCAGCTATGGATGAGCCAGAAGCTGCCGTCGGTCTGCTGGAGCAGGACAGAGCCTCAGAAAGGTCCCACGCAAACCCCCAGCCGAAGACCCGCAGGGACGCAGTAACCAGCCCAGTCACAGATCTAGACTGAAGGATCCGGTTCGCTCCCCCAGCAATCCGGTACCTACCGCTACTGCCTGGGTAAGAGATCTTCGTGAACGTACCCTGATGCAGTTTTTTCCTATGTTTATTTCCTTAGGGGAAAAAATGCACTGGTAAAGTAAAGAATAAGGAGTGCGCACTATGCGGTTGCCCTTTGCCAGACGCCTACCCTAAGAGACTGTCAGTCGTGTGTGCGACAGACGGTAGGGAATAAAACGATGGGACATTGTGTAGCGGTAGCACCAGTTAAATTACATAGGGGTTTGTTTTTTTTCTGCTCCCATAGGTGGTGGAAGAGTCTCCCGAGTTTACTTCAAACCTTAGAGAGATTATCAGGAAAGAAGTAAAAGATTCCCTAAAATCCTTGTCCCGGGGGGAGCCTTCCAAGAGAAGGGAGCCTAACGTCTCAGATTCAGATTTGTCCACTGCCCCTAGAAAGGAAAATGATTCTGAAACCTCAGTCTCCTCGGCGTCCTCTTCAGAAGAGGATTCTAATCGATTCTGCTTCCCGCTGGACCAGATGGACAAGCTGATTAAATCAGTTAGATCCACCATGGGGGTGGCTGACGAAAGGCCAGAGCTTTCAGCGCAAGACCTGATGTTTGGCGGTCTAGACCCCAAAAAGCGTATCATTTCCACTTAATGACAAGGTTCAGAACCTTATCAAAAGGGAATGGAAAAAGCCAGAAAAAAAGGGCTCCCTTCCACTGGCCCTTAAACGGAGATATCCCTTTGATGACCCCTTGGTGAACACGTGGGATAAGGTACCAAAATTGGACGCAGCGGTGGCTAAGGAGTCTAAAAAAATCCTCTATTCCCTTTGATGACATGGCTTCCTTAAAAGATCCTCTTGATAAGAAAGCAGACTCGTTTCTTAAAGGAACTTGGGAGATGTCGGCGGGTGCCCTAATACCTGCAGTAGCTGCGACATGTGCAGCCAGATCAATGATGGTCTGGCTGGATCAACTAGGGTCTAAATTGGAAGATGGAGTCTCCAGGGAATCCATATTAAAATTCCTGCCAACAATTCAGAATGCAGCTGCTTTTCTCGCAGACGCATCTGCAGATTCTGCAAGGATGGCAGCTAGGGCGGTAGGATTATCAAATGCGGCACGCAGGGCCCTATGGCTGAAATGTTGGCCAGGTGACCTTCAATCCCGTCTGTGCTCTATTCCGTGCGAAACAGAAAACCTGTTCGGTCCAGTCCTAGACGAACTGCTGGAGAAAGACGGAGACGAGAAAGAAATTTCCCAGTCTACCGACCACTTCTTATAGGCGTCCCTTCACAGGGAAAAGGTTCTTTTGCAGAAGACTGGCTAGGGACCAGAGCAGATGGGACGATAAAAAGAAAAAAAAAGGTACTGGATTTATGTTTGAAGGTGCGGGATGTCAGGAACCATCCCGTGAGATCAAAAAACCACCCCAATGACTAGTCGCCCCGGTGGGAGGTAGACTATCTGCCTTCTACCCGGCCTGGTCCAAAATTTCCAGTAGCAATTGGATTTTGGGAATAATAGCTACGGGGCTGCGGCTAGAGTTCTCCTCTATCCCTCAATTTCTACAGAGTTACCCCACTCAGGTCCTCTCCAGCAGAACAGGTGGCCCTGGAAACGGAAGTTCACGACCTGCTCAATAAGAACGTCCTATCAGAGGTTCCGGAAGGAGAATGGGGTAGAGGGTTCTACTCTCCTCTATTCCTGATATGTAAACCGGACAGCTCCTTCAGAACTAATATCAACCTTAGGGCTCTTAATTTTCTGACCGTACAATCGTTTAAAATGGAGACTTAACACCGCAATAAAGCTACTGTTTAAAAAATTTATGCTTTATGGTAGTGTTGGATTTAAAGGACACCTACTAACATCCCAATTTATGCAGGACACCAACGATTCCTGAGGGTGGCGGTCTGGTTGGATGGGGTGGTCAAACATACCAAAAGGGAGTGCCCTATACTGGAAATATCGGTCGCCCCTCGGGTATTTACTAAGGTAATGGCTGAAGTTATGGCCCACCTACATGAGTCTGACTTTCTGGTAATCACCTACCTCGACAATCTCATCGTGGGTAAAACGGCGGATCACTGTCTAGAACAATTACATAAAGTAATGTCTACCCTGGAGCGTCTAGGGCGGTTGCTAAATATCAAAAAATCACGGTTACAGCTCATGATGGTGCAGCGATTTTTAGGCCTGACCTTGGATTCCAAGGTTCAGGAATGCCGTTTACCTCACGAAAAAATTGATCGCCTGCACCGTCAGGTGCTGAATGCCTCTAAAAACCCCACCATGTCCCTTAGGAAAGCGATGTCTCTGTTGGGCACTCTTTCGTCCTGCATTCCAGCGGTCCGATGGGCCCAGTATCATACAAGAATACTTCAGGGCAAGGTGCTGTCACAACAAAAAATGTTGGGGGGTCATCTAGAGAGCCAGCTGACTTTGTCCCAAGACAATATTGTATCCCTCGAATGGTGGCTGGACCGAGAGAACCTAGCCACGGGGGTCCTCTGGGAATATAATGCAACTCGTATAGTCACCTCAGACGCCAGCCCTTCTGGTTGGGGGGCTCACATGGGTGAAATATTGGTCCAGGGGCTTTGGGATCAGCGTCAGAGGGAAAGGTCCTCCAACCTGAAGGAATTAACGGCAGTGGAACAGGCAGTTAAAACACTCCTTGTCTATCTACAGGGCCACCACGTGCGGATATTCTCCGACAATCGGGTCACCGTGGCATATATAAATCACCAAGGCGGAACCCGTTCCAAATCCCTAATGAACGTAGCAGATAGTCTGTTCCAGCTAGCAGAGCAACATCTTCTCTCGTTGACGGCTCTTCACATAAGAGGAGCAGAAAATACTATGGCGGATTACTTAAGCAGCAACACATTGAGGCAGGGAGAATGGTCCCTAAACGGCTCCATCTTCAACCTCATTGTGGAAAGGTGCTGTCAACCGGAGGTAGATCTTTTCGCCACAAAGGGAAACAGAAAAGTGACAATTCTGCTCTCTGAACCCCAGAGAAAATCCTCTGTCAGTAGACGCCCTCCTCATAGACTGGAACTTCAGGCTAGCTTGCGCCTTTCCTCCCGTATCTCTACTTCCTCTGGTGGTGAGGAAAATCAGGAAGGACAAGGCCACAGTTATAGTAGTTGCCCCCTTCTGGCCCAGAAGGATGTGGTTTCCATGCCTCAAGACTATGTCAATATCCGACCCATGGGTCTTACCAGACATCCCGGATCTCCTATCCCAGGGCCCAGTCTACCATCCTCGGGCAGTTGGCCTTCATCTGACGGCGTGGATTTTGAGCGGGCGCTGTTAAAAGATAGGGGGTTCTCTCCGGGCCTCATTAACACTCTGCTGAAGAGCAGAAAAATAATCACCACAAAAATTTATGTGAGGATCTGGAAGAGATTTCTTCAAAACTCTGGGGTCAGTCAACACCAATAGACCAGATATTGTAATTCTTGCAAAAGGGGTTGGATATGGGGTTATCCCCAAATACTCTTAAAGTACAGGTGTCATCCTTAGGGGCCCTCTTTGGCTGCAACATTGCTGAAAATTACTGGGTCAGCAGATTCATCAGGGCAACAAAACGGTCTAGGCCAATGGTGAAGAATAGGGTCATGCCGTGGGACCTAAACCTAGTCCTCAGCCATGACAGAGGCCCCATTTGAGCCAATTTCTTCAGCCTCTATTAAAAATCTGTCTCTTAAAGTAGCCTTCCTGGTGGCCCCAACGTCAGCGCGTAGGATAGGCAACATCCAGGCGTTATCCAGGGTTCCCCCTTACATGCAACTTAGGGATGATAGAGTGATACTGTCCCCTGATCCAGCATATCTTCCTAAGGCAGTGTACAGATTCCACAGAACACAGGAAATAGTTCTTCCATCTTTTCTCCCTAATCCTACTAATAAGGAAAAGAAACTACACACTTTAGATGTAAAAAGTTGTATCCTGGAGTATCTAGCAGTGACTGATCCTTGGAAAATAGATAACACCCTATTCGTGTCGTAGCAGGAAAGGTCATAGAGCATCAAAATCTGCATTAGCTAGATGGATCAGGGAGGCTATTTCGCTGGCATACATCTCAAAGGGGAAGTCGGCGCCTGAAGGTCTAAAAGCGCATTCCACTAGAGCTATGGCGGCCTCGTGGGCGGAAAGGTTGGAGGTGTCGATCGACCAAATTTGTAAGGCTGCTACTTGGTCTTCTCCAAACACTTTCTATAACCACTATAGATTAAACCTGGGTGCCTCCTCTGACCTCTCTTTCGGTGTAAGGGTGCTGCAAGCCGTAGTCCCTCCCTAAAACAGTTACTCTCTGTAATTCTCTGTGGTGCTGTCATGGACGACCGATAGAGTCTTAGTTACTCACCAGTTAACGGTGTTTTTCAGAGTCCATGACAGCACCCGTACATACCCTCCCGTCTTCTTAAGTTCTGGGTGTACACCTCTTCCTTTGTTTATATAATTCACGGGTAGTGAATAGTTAGTAGTTGTATTATTGTTTATTAAGTATGCTATTAACCTTGGTGGTCCTCTTGTGCTCTGTAAACCAACTGATGCGTGGGAGAGGTGCCGCCCTTATGTATCTATAGGTTCCTGAAGGGCGGATCCCCTCTCTGTGGTGCTGTCACGGTCTCCGAAAAACACCGTTAACCAGTGAGTAACTAAGACTAATATATACGTTAACGCTGCCATTAACCCTGTGTGACCAACTTTTTACTATTGATGCTGCCTATGCAGCACCAATAGTAAAAAGATCTAATGTTAAAAATAATTAATAAAATAAAAAGTTATATACTCACCTTCCGGCGCCTTTCCCGCTCCTCGCGACGCTCTGGGCCATGCATTGCGGTCTCGCGAGATGATGACGTAGCGGTCTCACGAGACCGCTACGTCATCTCACGAGACCGCAATGCATTCTTGGGACCGGAGCGTCGCGAGGAGCATCGCTAAACGCCTCGCTTGGATCCGGGGGCCGCCAGAAGGTGAGTATATAACTATCTTTTATTTAAAATTTTATTTATTTTATTTTTTTTTTTAACAGGGATATGGTGCCCACATTGCTATATGCTACGTGGGCCGTGCTATATGCTACGTGGGCCGTGCTATATGCTACGTGGGCCGTGCTATATGCTACGTGGGCCGTGCTATATGCTACGTGGGCCGTGCTATATGCTACGTGGGCCGTGCTATATGCTACGTGGGCCGTGCTATATTTCTCTGCTGTATCTGTGCATCATGAAACGTGGTATGTGTTAAAGAGGGGGGCCCACAGACTCTCGCCCGGAGCCCTCAAAAACCTGGAGCTGGCCCTGGCTTCACTGATTGGTCACGGCCGGGCGTGACCAATCAGCGACAGGCGCAGTCCGGCCACGAATTGGCGTGGAATGTGAACCACGCTTCAATAATTGGTCGCGCCCGGCCGGCCAAATCCTGTGTATAAATTGCATTATTTTGAAAACTTCATAAATAAACTACATACATATTCTAGAATACCCGATGCGTTAGAATCGGGCTACTATCTCTATCTCCACACACATACAAAAAATATATATTAAAAAATGTATGTGTGTGTGTAACAGGAAGCTGCAGTAGAAGAGGTGCCTCCAGAGGGAGATGAACAGAGAGAGATACCCAGAGCGGGCAATTGGCAAGTTTCTTACATGCATTGCAGAACCACATCATCACAGTACACACTACACAAAAATAGATTACAGACATCAACACATAAGCCTACATCCAAGCACATGTTTGTTTTTTTTATAGTCCTCTGATTTTGGGGGTCGATCCAGAGGTCCTTAAAGCACCTCCCAGGGTCACCGGCATGAGCGTCAGGGTGGTCGCCATCAAGTACCTTTTTTTTAAAAAAAAAAAATTGTCAACTTTATGTTTTGAGTCTTTGTTTTTTCTTTTTTAACAGGCTTCACAGCGTGCTCCTGAGTCGGATGGTGAGGAGGCCGGGCTAAACTTCGACCTCCTCATCAATCTAATCAGAGAACGGGACCCGCTGTGGGACTACCGCCACACAGATCTTGTTGTGACCCGTCGACTCTGGGAGCAAGTATGCCACGAACTGGTGGACAACTGGGAGGACCTCGATGTTCGGGCCCAGAATCAAGCGTGTAAGTATTCACAGTTCAGTTATGTTGCTGGATGTAATGTGTTATATACTAACCAACTTGTGCTTTCACTTTTCAGATGAGAGAGACGAGAGTTGTCAAGCGGTGGCAGTCAATCAGGGATTGCTTCAAGAAGGCGTTTAACAAGGAGATGCAGGCCCCGAGTGGATCAGGAGGACGCAGGAGCAAATACAAACATGCTCGAGCGCGGTCGTTCCTCCGGTCGACGATAGTGAGCAGAAGGTAAATATTACCCACCCCATTTAATAAAAAATGTTTACATGTTTAACACTTCTTTTGGGTTTCAGCCAGGGCCAAGCAATATCAATTTATTTTTTATTTTTTTAAAGCACCGTCTGCAGCACTCGGGAGCCTGCAGAGTTGAACCCTTCTGGGGCGATCCCTCAGGAGTCTACCACCGAGGGACACTTCAACAGTCCCGGCCCCTCTGCACCTTCCCATCCTTCCTTCACCTCTGAGCCTTCGGTCCCATCCACCAGCGCTGGAGCATCGTGGCCAACTGCGCTACGTGAAGCCGCTGGTGAGGATACAGCTTTTCCTTTACCCCACCCCTCTAATGCTGCCACCTCTAGAACACCTGTGGGTTCTGGGCGGCAGCGCCAGAGGGGTCAGGAAAAGAGCTATGCGCCCGAGTTCTTGCATCTGAATGCAGCCTTCCAGAACTGTCTCAAACTGTTGTCTGAGCAAATGACTGTAGGATTTAATTTGCTCAGCAACAGTATTCTTGAGTTGCACACACGCCTGGATAGGATACATTCAGATGCAAGTAAATCTCCAACCCACACCTTTTTCTATTCAGTACTCGAGCGCATGGACAAGCTATCTCCTGATCAGCAGATGCATGTAATGCAAGCGTGCCTGTTTGCTCTAGCGCATGTTAGCTCCCAAGCCCCTCCACCTACCTCAGTAGTTACTCCCGCACCTGCCCCCCCCTCCAGCCACTGTCCCTCCTCCCTCTCCTATAAAATACCAGTATCCTTCTCCGTACCAGTTCCCAAGATCATACGCGCCTCCACTCCCTGCCCAACCTCAACTCCCTGCCCACTACCACCAGTCTCATTCAACACCCATCATGCCCCAAACACAAACCCTCTTCTCCATCCACCACCTCTTCTGCCTCCCAATCCCACCACTCCACCCCTCAAACCTTCCAAATTCCCAACACTACTCCCGGTTTCATGTCCACCGGTTCTTTCTTTCTTTCTCCACCCCTTCACCTGTTTTACCTACTGATCCATCACCACCACATTCCTTTCTCCACACTCCCAATGTCGAAGTGTCCCAATCTGACAGCCCCTCCAGTTTTCTCTCCACCCCACACTAAATTTATAGATTGTTTGTTAAAAATTTGTTTAAAAAAAACAGTTTTTTGGTTTAAAAATTTTGTCTTTCATTTATTAAATTATAAGGTTAAATACTTTGGTTAAAACAAGGTACAATACTGTGGGTAAAACAAGGTCAAATACTTTGGGTAAAACCCAACCTGGTACACTACTTTGGGTAAACAAAAAAAAAAAGGTAAAATAAGAGTTTGAAACATTTGTCTTGGACCTTCTTTACCCAAACGCTCTCATCCTGCCAGTCTACTCTTCCTTGAGGTGAAATAAAGTATTCAGCAAATTTGTCCCTCATTCTGGAAACTGACAACTTCTAAAAGTAATGTTATGATAATCATGCTAGGTGGTTACTTTAGAGCGGTCATCAATGGAAATCTGTTCCTTGCATATAACAAAATTGTGCAGGACCACACAAGCTTTCACAACCTCGTCCACTGTATCAGTCTTCAGATAGCATCAATAGAACTCGCCATTTGGCTGTTAGAATCCCAAAAGCGCACTCCACCATTCTTCGTGCTCGTGTGAAGCGGTAATTAAAAATTCTTTTAGTTGGTGTCAATCCACTACTGGAGTATGGTTTCAGCAGGTGTTCCGAGAGTTGGAAGGCTTCATCTCCAACACATACAAATGGCATTGGTGGCCCTGAGGTTTCAGGCAGCGGTCTTGGGCGTGGAAATTGGAAGGTGTTTCCATAGAGATGATGCCCCATTGCAGACAATATAAAAACTTGTGAATCATTGGAGCGGCCATAGGCCCAAATATCGACCGCTATAAATTTGTATTCAGCGTCAGAGATGGCCATGAGCACAATGGAGAAATATTTTTTTATTGTTAAAATATTCCGATCCAGCATGTTTGACAATGTGGATATGTTTCCCGTCCACTGCACCCAAGCAATTGGGAAACTGACAGATTTGTTGGAATTTGTCCACTATTTCCAGCCAGCTCTCCGTTGTGGGATGTGGTATAAACTCGCCATGTAAAGAGTCCCACAATGCACGGCAGGTGTGCTTCACAATTACGGATATGGCAGAAACCCAACGTCTGAACTGGAAATGGAGTGACGAAAGGGATTCTCCAGTTGCAAGGAATCTGTGGAGGGGGGGGGGGGGAGGAGTACAAAATAACAGCAACAACATTACAGTTATAAGTCAGCTTTAACAGTAGGATACAATAAAAATTATTAAAAACATCCAGCAACATTACAGTTATAAGTGTGCTTTAACAGGAGGAGATACAATAAAAATGGCTTACCGAAGAGTCACCATCAGACGCTCCGCCGGTGAAACCGAGAAGCGGCAATATGTGTCACTACTTCTGATAAGGTGTCCAATTCGTTCCAGCAATAAATCAAAGTTCTCCATTTGCATCTGCACCTGCTCCATGTATAGTGTAGAATACACCTCCACACGTCATTCTCTCTGCTGTGATGGGGTGGATCCACAAACGTCGTCGGCGCTGATGCACCGCTGTCTCTCTCGCTCCTTCTCCAGAACAATCGCTTTCAAACGATTGGCCTCAACAGTAAAATACACAGTAATCTTCAGAATGTTTGCAATCACGCCTTCCATCTTCGCCACTTGCTCCTCTACAACCTGTCAAAGTTGGGCTGTTGGAACACTGTATATATAGGTTTTCAGTAGCCAATCACGTTTGTGAGCCCCCATGGACGATTTTAAAAACTGGATCCATCGTAAAACGGATAAAAAAAATGGATGAAAAACTGATGAAACTGTTCCAGTTTTTTGCCGGTTCTGCTAGTTGGATGCGGTAGAAAAACAGATCCGTTTCGTCAGTTTTTCACAATTTACACCAGATCCGTCGTGACGCCGGATCCAGCCTGACGGAAAAAGCCTGATGTGTGAAAGTAGCCTAAACCACTGTTTGGGCGCAAGGCAGAGCTCGGAAGGGATGGAGCAACATTTTACTTTTTCAGTGCAGAATTGGCTGGAATTGAGATTGGACACGATGTCGCACTTGGAGAGCCCCTGATGTGCCTAAACAGTGGAATCCCCCAATTCTAACTCCAACCCTAACCCGAACACACCTTTAACCCCAACCCTAATCCTAACCACACCACTAACCCTAATCCCAACACATCCCTAACCTCAACACCACCTAACCCTAACCAAAACCCTAACCCCAACTGTAAACGTAATCCAAATCCTAACCCCACCTTTAGCCCCAACCCTGACCCTAATGGGAAAATGGAAATAAATAAAAGGGGGGTTTAATTTTCTATTTATAGTGGGTTTTTATGTTTCACAGCTGTCACACACTAAGACGCTTTTTATTGCAAAAAATAATTTTTGCATCACCACATTTTGAGAGCTATAATTTATTAAATATTTTGGCCCACAGAGTCATATGAGGTCTTGTTTTTTTGCGGGACGAGTTGACGTTTTTATTGGTACCATTTTCGGGCACATGACATTTTTTGAACGCTTTTTATTACGATTTTTGGGAGGCAGAATGAACAAATACCAGCAATTCATGAATTTCTTTTGGGTGGGGCGTTTATACCGTTAAGCGTGTGGTAAAATTGATAAAGCAGTTTTATTCTTCGGATTAGTACGATTACAGCGATACCTCATTTATAGAATTTATTTATGCTTTGGCGCTTTTATACAATATAAACTGTTTTATATAAAAACTTATTACTTTGCAGCGCTTTATTCTGAGGGCTATAACTTTAATTTTTTCGCTGATGATGCTGTATGGCAGCTCGTTTTTTGCAGGACAAGATGTCGTTTTCAGCGATACCATGTATATATTAGTCTTTTTTATCGCATGTTATTCCACTTTTTGTTCGGCGGTATGATAAAGCATTGTTTTTTGCCTCGGTTTTTATTTTTTTACTGTGTTCACTGAAAGGGTTAACTAGTGGGACAATTTTGTAGGTCGGGTCGTTACGCGGCAATATTAAATGTGTACTTTTTTTGTGACAAACAAATGTATTTACTGGAACAATATTCATTTTTTTCTTTATTTAGGAATTTTTTTCAATATTTTTACACAGTATATATTTTTTTAACTTTTTTACATTGTCCCAGGGTGGGACATCACTGTAAAGTCAGATCGCTGATCTGACACCTTGCACAGTACTGTCACATCAGCGATCTGACAGGCAGTGAAGGAGGCTCCTGCTCTCAGCAGGCAATGACAAGCCACCTCCCTGCAGGAGCCGGAAGGACCCAGCGGCCATCTTGGATCCAGGGGTTCTGCAGGCAGGGAGAACCCTCAGAACGCTATCACATAGTGTTTTGAGGGTTTCAGGGAAGCACGCAAGGAGCCCCTTCCTTGCGCGATGCTTTTCTATGCCACCGGAACGCTGCGATCTTCTTTGATCGCAGTGTTCCAGGGGTTAAAGTGCCAGGAGCAGTCCGTGACCGCTCCTGGCACTTTATCATAGCTGACACCTGGGACTAGCTGACAACCGGCCGCAATCCCCCCTGTGAGCGTGGCTGATCACGTATGATGCACTATTCCGTCCATGGGAAGTAAGGCCCAGGTCACATCAAAGGAATAATATGTCCAATGCCAGAAAGGGGTTAATATGCTTGGATACAGCACTCTTAGCAGCCAGCTTCTTTAACAATGACCCGTTGCGGCTTACCCTCCTTGAGTGTGTCAATGACTGCCTCCTGGACATCTGTTAAGTCAACAGTCTTCCCCATGATTGCAGAGCCTACTGAAACAGACTAAGACCTTTTTAAACGCTTAGGAAGTCTTTGCAATTTTTTGTTAATTATTTTAATTTACTGAGATAATGACACTTGGGTTTTCATTGGCTGTAAGCCATAATCAACAACATTAACAGAAATAAGCTCTTGAAATACACTGTGTGCAGAATTAGGCAAGTTGTATTTTGATCACATGATACTTTTTATACATGTTGTCCTACTCCAAGCTGTTCAGGCTTGAGAGCCGACTACCAATTAAGTAAATAAAGTGATGTGCATCTCTGTAATGAGGAGGTGTGTTTAATGACATTAAAACCCTACATAAGGTGTGCTTAATTATTAGGCAACTTCCTTTCCTTTGGCAAAATGGGTCAGAAGAGAGATTTCACGGGCTCTGAAAAAATCCAAAATTGTGATATGCATTGGAGAGGGTTGCAGCAGTCTTGAAATTGCCAAACTTTTGAAGCGTGATCACCTAACAATCAAGCATTTAATGGCAAATAGCCAACAGGGTCGTAGGAAGCATGTTGGGCAAAAAAGGCTCAAAATAACTGCCCAAGAATTGAGGTAAATCAAGCGTGAAGCTGCCAAGATGCCATTTGCCACCAGTTTTGCCATATTTCAGAGCTGCAACATTACTGGAGTAACAAAAAGCACAAGGTGTGCGATACTCAGGGACATGGCCAAGGTAAGGAAGGCTGAAAAAAAAAAACCCACCTTTGAACAAGAAACATAAGATAAAAAGTCAGGACTGGGCCAAGAAATATCTTAAGACTGACTTTTCAAAGGTTTTATGGACTGATGAAATGAGGGTGACTTGATGGGCCAGAGGCTGGATCACTAAAGGGCAGAGACCTCCATTCCAACTCAGACGCCAGCAAGGTGGAGGTGGGGTACTGGTATGGGCTGGTATCAAAGATTAACTTGTGGGACCTTTTTGGGTTGAGGATGGAGTGAAGCTCCACTCCCAGACCTACTGCCTGTTTCTGGAAGACAACTTCTTCAAGCAGTGGTACAGGAAGAAGTCTATCGTTCAAGAAAAACATGATTTTCATGCAGGACAATGCCTCCAACTACTCCACAGCGTGGCTGGCCAGTAAAGGTCTCAAAGAAGAAAAAAAAAAATGACATGGCCCCCTTGTTCACCTGATCTGAACCCCATAGAGAACCTGTGGTCCCTCATAAAATGTGAGATCTACAGGGAGGGAAAACAGTACATCTCTCGGAACAGAGTCTGGGAGGCTGTGGTGGCTGCTGTATGCAATGTTGATCGTAAACAGATCAAGCAACTGACAGAATCTATGGATGAAAGGCTGTTGAGTGTCATCATAAAGAAAGGTGGCTATAATGGTCACTAATTTTTTGGGGTTTTCTTTTTGCATGTCAGAAGTGTTTATTTCAAAATTTTGTGCAATTATATTGGTTTACCTGGTGAAAATAAACAAGTGAGATGGGAATATATTTGGTTTTTATTATTAAGTTGCCTAATAATTCTGCACAGTAATAGTTACCTGCACAAACAGGTCTTAAGATAGCCAAATCTAAAAAAAACAACAAAAACAAAAAAAAACTCCAACTTCCAAAAATATTAAGCTTTGAGGTTTAGGAGTCTTGGGTTGATTGAGAACATAGTTATTGATCAATAATAAAAATAATCCTCTAAAATACAACATGCCTAAAAATTCTGCACACAGCGTACATCACTCTGTTAGTAATGACTATATAACTTATGAGTTTCCATTTTTCTATAGAAGAACTGAAATAAATTAACTTTTTGACGATATTCCAATTTAGTGAGAAGCACTTGTATCTCTTGGAACCTATGAAATACTGAGGCGACTTTAGAGATGAAGGCTGGGTCAGGTCTAAGTATGCTCAGATGGAAACGGTTTGTTTGCTACCAGAGCCTGCAATTTTCCAAACCATTTGGCTGATGTAAGGGCTACTTAGGCTATGTGCCCACGTTGTGGATTTCTGTGCAGATTTCTCCGCTCAGTTTTACCTGCGGATTACCAGCGGATTTCCTGCGTTTTTTTGTGCAGATTTCACCTGCGTTTTAACACCTGTGGATTCCTATTGAGGAGCAGGTGTAAAACGCTGCAGAATCCGCACAAAGAATTGACATGCTGCATTAAGCTACTTACCGGTAGGGGCATCTTTTGGAGGCCCATGACAGCACCACGAGAGAGGGGATCCGCCCTTCAGGAACAGGAAACCTACAGATACAAAAAGGGCAGCACCTCTCCCCCATGCATCAGTTATATTTCAGAGCCTGAGAGGACTGCCGCGGTTAGTGGCACACTAATATACATTATATACAAAAACATCCTGTTGCATTGTAACTAGATACCACACATGAGATAGATATAGAAAAAATATATATATATATATATATACACACACACTTTTTTTTAGGAAGTGCAACCCCCACGTGAAAAGGGAGGGAGCTAAGGGTGCTGTCATGGGCCTCCGAAAAATGCCGCTACCGGTAAGTAGCTTAATGCTTTATTCGGACTCCCATGACAGCACCACAAGAGATTTACAGAGATGTAAGCTACCTTAGGGAAGGACTATAGCTTGTAGCACCCTTAACCCAAAAGGTGAGATCAGAGGAGAACCCCAAGTAAAACAGATAGTGCTTAAATAAGGTGGAAGGGGACGACCACATGGCTGCCTTACATATCTGGTTGATTTGACACTCCAGATCTTTCCACCCAGGATGATGCCGCCATGGCCCGGGTGGAATGCGCCCTCAGATTCTGAGGAGCCGGACCCCCACCTGCAGTATAAGCCAGAGAGATAGCCTCCCTAATCCATTTTGCTAGTGTGTATTTCGATACTCTAAGCCTTTTCCTAGGACCTTGGAAGGACAAAAATAATGCATTCTCTCTCTTCCAAGCATCAGTGACAGATATATTCTAACAGGCATCTTCTGACATCTAATGTATGGAGTCTTTCTTCCTTAGAGTTAGAAAGATTAGGGAGAAATTATGGTAGAACCATTTCCTGTGGTCTGTGAAAATGTGATGCTAATTTTGGCAAATAATCCAGGTCCGGGAAAGTCTGGAAAGCGCCTGGATGTCTCCTACTGTACGAGCAGATGTTATTGCTATCAGAAATGCTGTTTTAAGGGATAACATCTTAATTGAGGCTGAATGTAAGGGTTCAAATGGTTCCTTAGTCAAGGCTGAAAGGACTAGGTTGAGCTCCCAAGGTACCGACCTAGTCTTGTGTATGGGTCTAGCTCTACTAGTTGCCTTAATAAACCTTGAAACCCAATAGTTATTAGCAATGTTACAAGAAAAACAGGGCCCCCAGGGCTGAGACTTGTACTTTTAGCGTACTTGTGGATAGATTTAGCTCCAAACCCTTCTGCAGAAATTTTAAGATCTGACTTATGGGTATCCCTTCATCAATATTGAAATCTGAAGAGGCCAGGATTTTTTTTCCAGGTTCTAGAGTAGATCTTTGTTGTTATTTGTTTTCTACTCTTCAGAAGGGTATCTACTAAATTTGGGGAGAAACCTCTGTCTTAGCAATGACCTCTCAAATTCCATACCGTTAAATGGAGTTCCTTCACTTGTGGACGGTTGATCGGCCCCTGATAGAGTAAGTCCGGAATGTCTGGAAGCACCCAGGGGTCGTCTACCGACATGGTCCTGAGCCAAGTGAACCAGGTCCTTCTGGGCCAGAATGGGGCAATCAGTATGACTCTTGCCTGATCCTCCCTGATCTTTCTGACCACTTGGGGCAACGGGGCCAATGGGGGGGGGGGGGGACACATAAGCCAACAGAAAATCCCATTTTATCAGGAAGGTGTCCACTGGCAGAGGATTCTCCCTGGGGATTTAGGGAACAAAATTTTCTTGCTTCTCTGTTGTCCCTGGTGGCAAAGAGGTCCACCTCTGGTTGACCCCACTTGCGGATAATGTGATGGAAGATGTCTGTTCAGAGACCATTCCCCTTGTCTTAAGGTATTGCGGCTCAGAAAGTCTGCCTTTACGTCTTCCTTCCCTCTGATATGAAGATAGAACATGTTTTTCTGCTGTTTGGAATAGGCGATCCGCCACTTGCATCAGAGATTCGGAATGCGTTCCACCTTGGTGATTTACGTAGGCCACCGCCACCTGGTTGTCCGAGAGGATCTTGACATGGTGACCCTGTAGATATGCAAGGAGTTTCTTAACTGAAAGTTCAATTGCCATTAACTCTCTTTGATTGGAGGAAACTGATGTTTGGGAGTCCCATAGACCCTGAACCACAATGTCACCCATATGTGCCCCCCACCCCGAGGGGCTAGCGTCTGTGGTTATTACGCGAGTCACATTGTCACCCAGGGAACACCTGCCGATAATTTGTCTTCATTTAGCCACCATCTAAGAGATGCAAGGGTTACTGGACTTAATATCACCTGACCCTGCAAGGACCCTTGTAAGGCCCTGTCATTAACCCCTTACTGACCTCGGACGGGATAGTACGTCCGAGGTCAGCTCCCCTGCTTTGATGCAAGGCTCCGCGGTGAGCCCGCATCAAAGCCGGGACATGTCAGCTGTTTTGAACAGCTGACCTGTGCCCGCAATAGCGGCGGGTGAAATCGCGATTCACCCGCCGCTATTAACTAGTTAAATGCCGCTGTCAAACGCAGACAGCGGCATTTAACTACCGCATCCGTCCGGGCGGCCGGATATGAGCGCATCGCCGACCCCGTTACATGATCGGGGGTCAGCGATGCTTCAGAATAGTAACCATAGAGGTCCTTGAGACCTCTATAGTTACTGATCCCCGGCAGCTGTGAGCGACACCCTGTGGACGGCGCTCACAGCACACCTGATTTTCTGCTACATAGCAGCGAACAGCAGATCGCTGCTATGTAGCTGAGCCGATCGTGCTGTGCCTGCTTCTAGCCTCCCATGGAGGCTATTGAAGCATGGAAAAAGTAAAAAAAAAAAAAAAAGTGAAAAAAATAAAAAAAATTATAATATTTATATATATATATATATATATATATATATATATATATATATATATATATATATATATATATATATATACACACACACACACATACATACATACATACATATATATACACACACACACACACACACACACACACACACACACACACACACACACACACACACACATATATCAAGTTTAAATCACCCCCCTTTCGCCCCAATCAAAATAAATCAATAAAAAAAAAAATCAAACCTACACATTTGGTATCGCCGCGTTCAGAATCGACCGATCAATAAAAAAAAAAAAGCATTAACCTGATCGCTAAACGGCGTAACGAGGAGATCAAAAGAACGTATCTGCACAGAATTGGAATCATTAAAAATGCCAGCTCGGCACGCAAAAAATAAGCCCTCAACCGACCCCAGATCATGAAAAATGGAGACGCTACGAGTATCGGAAAATGGCGCTTTTTTTTTTTTTTTTTTTGTAGCATAGTTTGGAATTTTTTTTTTCACCCCTTAGATAAAAAATAACCTAGTCATGTTAGGTGTCTATGAACTCGTACTGACCTGGAGAATCAGAATGGCAGGTCAGTTTTAGCATTTAGTGAACCTAGCAAAAAAGCCAAACAAAAAACAAGTGTGGGACTGCACTTTTTTGCAATTTCACTGCACTTGGAATTTTTTTCCCGTTTTCTAGTACACGACATGGTAAAACCAATGATGTCGTTCAAAAGTACAACTCGTCCCGCAAAAAAATAATCCCTCACATGGCCAAATTAACAGAAAAATAAAAAAGTTATGGCTCTGGGAAGGAGGGGAGCGAAAAACGAACACGGAAAATCCCAAGGTCATGAAGGGGTTAACCAGTACCTCTGACTGTAAAGGTCTGGTGTGAAATTGAGCCCAACAGACAGCGAGAATACATGAAGTCAGGGATCCTAACAGCGACAGCTTATCTAAGGGTCATGGAGGGTCTATCAATCGCTTTTAACACCTGTTTTATATGCATTAACTTATCCAGCGGAAGACGACATTACTGGGCCTCTGAATCTAATAGTAGACCTAGGAATCTCTGAATTTTAAGGGGCTGTAACCGGAATTTCTCATAATTTATAATCCAGCCTAGGTGTTCTAGTCTGGTCGTAGCCGTTTTTACTTGTGAAAGGTAATGGTCTGCTGAAATCCCCACTATAAGGAAATAGTCTAGATAAGGAATAATAAGAATATTAGATTCTCTTATGTGCGCCATGACCTCGGCAACTATTTTTGTTAACACCCTAGGCGCTGCTGATAGACCGAAGGGAAGAGCTCTAAACTGAAAACGGCGAACTATTTCTTCCATAAGAACTGCTACCCTTAGAAATCTTTGGAAGTCTTCATGGATAGGTACATGATAGTGTGCATCTTTTAAATCTACAACTACCATGAAAGTGTGCTTGAACTGATTGATTCCATCTCAAAGGTTTTGTTAACCAGAAACTCATTAAGGGACTTAAGGTTTATAATGGTTCTAAACGATTTGTCTGGTTTTTGAATTAGAAATAGAGGAGAGTAGAACCCTCTCTCCGATTCCGGAACTTCAATTAGAACCTTTTTAAAGGCATAAGCTTACGACCTCCGCTTCCAATGCGGTTTGTTCGAGGGGGGAAGAACGCAAGGGAGTTCATTTAAACTTATCTCGAGGCAGGTGACTAAACTCAAGTCTCAGTCCATCCGATATTATGCCCCGCACCCAATCACTATTCGTGATTTGACCATGCTGAAAAGAAAGCTGACAATCTTCCCCCCCCCCCCCCCCCCACTGGGATTGCTAGTCATTGGTCAGGCTTCTTACATTCTTTTGAGGAACGGCGGAACATATAGCCCGTACCTCTTCTGCGTCTATCCTCCCATCTAAAATTGTCTCTAGAGGGTGATGATTCGCGCTTCCTTCCCCGACCAAATCTCTGTTGAAAGGACGACGGTAGGATGCTGATGATAAATTAGGGAATTTTTCTTGTCATCCCCTGCTTTTTCCAGCAACTCATCCAAGGTTGGGTCGAAGAGATATTCCCCTTTGCATGGGATAGCGCAGAGTTTCGATCTTGATTGAATGTCTCCTGACCAGCACTTCAACTCTAAGGCTCTACGGGCCGCCATTTTAACCGAATCGACTGAAGCGTCCGACAGGAAGGCAGCGGCCTCTTATAATTCTGAATGCTCTACCAGTAATTCATCTCTGGAAGCACCCTCTTTAAGCTGGGACTCCAACTGATCCAGCCAGACCATTAAGGATCTAGCCGTACAAGTTGCAGCTACTGCCGGTCTCAAATCCGGCTGCCATTTCCCAGGTACCCTTAAGAAAGGTGTCTGCCTTCCTATCAAGAGGATCCTTAAGGGTCCCCATGTCCTCAAATGGTAGTGAGGCTTTCTTTGATGCTTTCGCTACTGCAGCATCTAATTTAAGGGCCTTGTCCCAGGTATCAACAGCTGGATCGTCAAAGGGGTATCTGCGCTTCAAAGCTGGTGGTAAAGAGCCTTTCTTTTCAGGTTTTTTCCACTCCCGAAGAATTAGTTCCCGAGTCTTGTCATTCAATGGAAAAGACCTACGTTTTCTTTGATCTAATCCGCTGAACATCATCTCTTGTTTGGAAGGTTGCACTTTAGGCTCTTCTATGCCCATTGTACCCCTGACTGATTTTACTAGTTTGTCTACCCGGTCCAGAGGCAGACAGAATCAGCCAGAGTCTTCTTCTGATGAAGAGGAAGAGGGAACAGAATCATAGTAACCCTCTTCTCTTTCTCCTTCTGAAGAATCAGAGTTCAAGGGGGCCTTATACTTTGAACTTCCCGCTTGGGATAGGAACCTCAGGGATTCCCTTACTTCCACTCGGATCATTTCCTTTAAGTTAGCCGCATTCATAGATTCTTCTGCTACCTGGGGGAGGACAGTAAAGGTGATATCTTCTTTCTGACCTAAGGTCACTCCACCCCCACCCCTCCTGTAGACCTCACTGTCTGCTGTATACAGGGGGTGCATAATTTTTTGGGACAAGAATCTGGCAAGGGGACTCCACAGAGGGTGCATTCCTTAAGTTTCGTCTTGCCCATACTTTTCTTCCCCTAAAATGACAAGGTATACGGGGGCCTGCATCACTGAGTGAACATTTGCGTAGATCACTTACCAGTGACCGCAGAAAAAAGGTACCGGAATACAAGGGGGTTCTTTCCCAGTCGATCCACTAGATCCCTGCCTGGATGAGCTCTTACGACTTGACTGGTCACTCCTGACATGCTCCTTCTCCTTGGTCTTTTGTCGCACTTCATCCAACATTTGAGGCTGCCGATCACCATCACTCTCCATGAAGAAATGAGGCAAAAGCAGGGTTCTGAATTTGACACCTGCTTAAAAATCCCCCTTTATTCCATTCAGCAGACTGCCTCGCACTGTCCCCATTGATTCTCATAGTCCAGGATGCAGCTGGGAGGTCAGAAGGCCTGCGTTGAACCCAGCGTTCAGGATCCGGTGGGCGCCGCCATCTTGGATCGACTGCGCATGCGCAGCAACCTGGAAGCGTTCGCAGGCTCCGCCCCTGACGTCACCGCAGCCCAGAAACGCTCCAGCTCGCACTGAGAGCAGTGCAGGACGCCAGGCATGGCCAGCAGCACTCCGGACGGCACCCACCTTCTGACACCGGTACTCCGCAACCCTGCTGCACCGCATACCGCGCGGACCCAGGAGAGGATGGGGGAATACTTACCGGAGCTGGTGTTGGTGGAGACAGGAATCCTCCACTCTGTTCCCTGCTGAAAGCGCCACCGATGTGCAGCCCAGCCAGGACCACCGTGGCGTCTCCAGGAACTCCCGCACCGGCCGAGGTAGGAGACCCCCCCCCCCCCCCCACTACCTGGTTCGGCCGGCCTGGGATCCTTTAGAATTCATCTGTAGGATCCTGTCCCTATAGGAACAGGAAACCAACTGATGAATGGGAGAGGTGCCGCCCTTTTTGTATCTCTAGGTTTCCTGTTCCTGAAGGGCGGATCCCCTCTTGTGGTGCTGTCATGCGAGTCCGAATAAATAAACTGCAGCGTTTCCGCGTGGTATATTCCGCAGCATGTGCACTGCGGATTTTGTTTTCCATAGGTTTACATGGTACTGTAATGCGGATGGAAAACTGCTGTGAATCCGCAGCATCCAATCCGCAGCGGATCCACAGGCAAATCTGCAACGTGTGCACATACCCATAAAGGATAGTCCCTTACTACACTTCCTTTCATGGCAACAAACGTAAACAGGCAGTGACGGGAAGTCCCAGCCCATTTTAGATGACCGTTTCACGGCAAAAAGGTGAGCAACAGCAATTTCAGCCAGCAGATGACAGAACACGTTTTGAGTATCCCATCATGCACTGGGATGCTCAAACGAACAGTCCTAGAAAGCAGGTAATATAAAACAAAACTCTACATTGTAGTACAGGGGGAATGGTAAGGAATTTCACCATGACTTAAATTACAAAAAGTTTTTTTTTTTTTTTACAGATTCATTAATTGGAATCTACTTTTGGGTTCTGCACTTACCCTTTAACCCCTTCATGACCCAGCCTATTTTGGCCTTAATGACCTTGCCGTTATTTTCAATTCTGACCAGTGTCCCTTTATGAGGTAATAACTCCGGAACGCTTCAACGGATCCTAGTGGTTCTGAGATTGTTTTTTCGTGACATATTGGGCTTCATGTTAGTGGTAAATTTAGGTCAATAATTTCTGCGTTTATTTGTGAAAAAAATGGAAATTTGGCGAAAATTTTGCAATTTTCAAATTTTGAATTTTTATTCTGTTAAATCAGAGAGTTATGTGACACAAAATAGTTAATAAATAACATTTCCCACATGTCTACTTTACATCAGCACAATTTTGGAACCAAAATTTTTTTTTGCTAGGAAGTTATAAAGGTTAAAATTTGACCAGTGATTTCTCATTTTTACAACAAAATTTACAAAATCATTTTTTTTTAGGGACCACCTCACATTTGAAGTCAGTTTGAGGGGTCTATATGGCTGAAAATACCCAAAAGTGACACCATTCTAAAAACTACACCCCTCAAGGTGCTTAAAACCACATTCAAGAAGTTTGTTAACCCTTCAGGTGTTTCACAGCAGCAGAAGCAACATGGAAGGAAAATATGAACATTTAACTTTTTATTCACAAAAATGATCTTTTAGCAACAATTTTTTTATTTTCCCAAGGGTAAAAGGAGAAACTGGACAATGAACGTTGTTGTCCAATTTGTCCCGAGTACGCTGATACCTCATATGTGGGGGTAAACCACTGGTTGGGTGCACGGCAGGGCTCGGAAGGGAAGGAGCGCCATTTCACTTTTTGAATGAAAATTTGGCTCCAATCTTCAGCGGATAGCATGTCACGTTTGGAGAGCCCCCGTGTGCCTAAACATTGGAGCTCCCCCACAAGTGACCCCATTTTGGAAACTAGACGCCCCAATGAACATATCTAGATGCATAGTGAGCACTTTAAACCCCCAGGTGCTTCACAAATTGATCCGTAAAAATGAAAACGTACTTTTTTTTCACAAAAAAATTCTTTTAGCCTCAATTTCTTCATTTTCACATGGGCAACAGGATAAAATGGATCCTAAAATTTGTTGGGAAATTTCTCCTGAGTACACCGATACCTCATATGTGGGGGTAAACCACTGTTTGGGCGCACGGCAAGGCTCGGAAGGGAAGGAGCGCCATTTGAATTTTTGAATGGAAAATTAGCTCCAATCATTAGCGGACACCATGTCGCCTTTGGAGCCCCTGTGTGCCTAAACACTGGAGCTCCCCCACAAGTGACCCCATTTTGGAAACTAGACCCCCCAAGGAACTTATCTAGATGCATAGTGAGCACTTTAAACCACCAGGTGCTTCTCAGAAGTTTATAACGCAGAGCCGTGAAAGTAAAAAATAATTTTTCTTTCCTCAAAAATGATTTTTTAGCCCGGACTTTATTTTCCCAAGGGTAACAGGGGAAATTGGACCCCAATAGTTATTGTCCAGTTTCTCCTGAGTACGCTGATACCCCATATGTGGGGGTAAACCACTGTTTGGGCACACGGCAGGGTTCGGAAGGGAAGGCACGCCATTTGGCTTTTTGAATGGAAAATTAGCTCCAATCATTAGCGGACACCATGTCGCCTTTGGAGAGCCCCTGTGTGCCTAAACATTGGAGCTCCCCCACAAGTGACCCCATTTTGGAAACTAGACCTCCGAAGGAACTAATCTAGATGTGTGGTGAGCACTTTGAACCCCAAAGTGCTTCACAGAAGTTTATAACGCAGAGCCATGAAAATAAAAAATAATTTTTCTTTTCTCAAAAATGATTTTTTAGCCCTGAATTTTTTATTTTCCCAAGGGTAACAGGAGAAATTTGACCCCAATAGTTATTGTCCAGTTTCTCCTGAGTACGCTGATACCCCATATGTGGGGGTAAACCACTGTTTGGGCACCCGTCGGGGTTCGGAATGGAAGTAGTGACGTTTTGAAATGCAGACTTTGATGGAATGCTCTGCGGGCGTCACGTTGCGTTTGCAGAGCCCCTGATGTGCCTAAACAGTAGACACTCCCCACAAGTAACCCCATTTTGGAAACTAGACCCCCAAAGGAACTTATCTAGATGTGTGGTGAGCACTTTGAACCCCCAAATGCTTCACAGAAGTTTATAACGCAGAGCCGTGAAAATAATAAATACGTTTTCTTTCCTCAAAAATGATGTTTTAGCAAGCAATTATTTATTTTCACAAGGGTAACAGAAGAAATTGGACCCCAATAGTTGTTGCCCAGTTTGTCCCGAGTATGCTGGTACTCCGTACGTGGGGGTAAACCACTGTTTGGTTGCACGTTGGGGCTCAGAAGGGAGGGTGCACCATTTGACTTTTGGAACGCAAGATTGGCTGGAATCAATGGTGGCGCCATGTTGCGTTTGGAGACCCCTGATGTGCCTAAACAGTGGAAACCTCTCAATTCTAACTCCAACACTAACCCCAACACACCCCTAACCCTAATCCCAACTCTAGCCATAACCCTAACCCCAACACACCCCTAACCACAACCCTAACCCAACACACCCCTAACCCTAATCCCAACCCTAATTTCAATCCTAACCCCAACACACCCCTAACCATAACCCTAACCACAAGCCTAATCTTAAACCTATTTCCAACCCTAGCCCTAATTCCATCCCTAACCCTAAGGCTATGTGCCCACGTTGTGGATTCGTGTGAGATTTTTCCGCACCATTTTTGAAAAATCCGCAGGTAAAAGGCACTGCGTTTTACCTGCAGATTTACCACAGATTTCCAGTGGTTTCTGTGCGGATTTCACCTGCGGATTCCTATTGAGGAACAGGTGTAAAACGCTGCGGAATCCACACAAAGAATTGATATGCTGCGTAAAATACAACGCAGCGTTTCTGCGTGGTATTTTCCGCACCATGGGCACAGCGGATTTGGTTTTCCAAAGATTTACATGGAACTGTAAACCTGTTGGAAAACTGCTACGAATCCGCAGCAGCCAATCCGCTGCGGATCCGCAGCCAAATCCACACCGTGTGCACATAGCCTAATTCTAAGGCTATGTGCACACGCTGCGGAAAACGCTGCGGGTCCGCAGCAGTTTCCCTTGAGATTGTAGTTCAATGTAAACCTATGGGAAACACAAAACGCTGTGACCATGCTGCGGAAAAAACTGCGCGGAAACGCAGCGGTTTACATTCCGCAGCATGTCACTTCTTTCTGCGGATTCCGCAGCGGTTTTACAACTGCTCCAATAGAAAACCGCAGTTGTAAAACCGCAGTGAAATCCGAAGAAAAACCACGTTGAATCCGCGATAAGTCCGCAGCGGTTTTACACTGCGAATTTATCAAATGTGCTGTGGAAAAATCCACAGAGGACCAGAATACCCTAACCCTAAGGAAAAATCCATAGAGGACCAGAAAACCCTAACCCTAATTCTAGTTCTGAACCTAGTGGGGGGAAAAAAAAAATATATATATATTTTCTTTATTTTATTGTTGTCCCTAGCTATAAGGGTGATAAAGGGGGGGTCATTTAAATTTTTTTTTATTTTGATCACTGTGATAGGTTTTCACAGTGATCAAAATGTACATGGAACGAATCTGCCGGCATGCAGATTCGGCGGGCGTACTGCGCATGCGCCCGCCATTTTGGAAGATGGCGGCGCCCAGGGAGGAGACGGACCGACACCGGGAGGCTCGGTAAGTATGTGGGGGTAAGGGGGGGAGCTCGGGGGGTGGATCGGAGCACAGGGGAGGTGGATCGGAGCACAGTAGAGGTGGATCGGAGCAAGGAAGGAGCGGGCAGGAGGTCGGGGGAGCGGACAGGAGGACCGAGAGGACCGGGCCACATAACGGACGACTGGGGAGGAGATCGGGGGCGGTGGGGGGGGGGGCAGAACATGATTTCCAGCCATGGCAGATGCTATTGCAGCATCGGCCATGGCTGGATTGCAATATTTCACCATTTTCATAGGTGAAATATTGCAAATTGCTCTGATTGGCTGTTGCACTTTCAACAGCCAATCAGAGCGATCGTAGCCACGTGGGGGCAAAGCCACCCCCCCTGGGCTGAAGTACAACTCCCCCTCTCCCTGCAGATCGGGTGAAATAAGAGTTAACCCTTTCACCCGATCTGCAGGGACGCGATCATTCTGTGACAGCATATGCGTCACAGGTCGGATTGGCACCGACTTTCATGACGCATACGCTGTGTCACAGGTCGGGAAGGGGTTAAAGATACAGTATTTTTCAGACAAAAAAAAAAAAATAGGGGTGCATCCTATATTCTGAATGTACTTCCCAGGAGTGTGGCGGCAGCAGAGATCTCAATCTGTGCATGCACTGCCTCCGGCCATTTTCCAGGAGGCCAACACATTGCCTCAATAGAAGCGAAGGGGCTCCAGGCTTTCACAATGTCGGCAGAGACGCCGCAACACCGAATACTGCCGCACCAGCCTGGGATGGAGTCAGATCATCGCCGGACAACCTAAGGCCTCCTATGACAGCACTCCACCAGCGCTGCCGACCCTCTGGTAAGTTGAGTTCGGACTGTAAGACGGACCCCCAGTTGACACAATCCCTCCCCATTTTCCTTCTGAAAATTTGATGCGCGTCTTATGGTCCGTTGCGTCTCTGTTCTAGGTTATTACTGTTTGGTGGTTCAATAAAGTATTGCCCTCTGTTTAATCCTCACCCCGATTTGTTCGAGTAGTATTATGCCCACTGTAAAAGGAAAGCGGGCGTTCAGTGGGACGATTCCCAGCCCATGCAGTTTCAAGCCAGCAAACTAGAGTTCCCGCTGACCCCTATCTCTCCACAGTCAGTAAGAGTTCTTTCAATACAAGCAGATGGCATTTTATTCTTTACATAGCGAGCACTCCTTATGCTTAGGCCTCAGCCTTTCTACGTTTGTCCTATAATATTTACAAGGAAAAATACAGACAAAGATAATCTGTGCAGGGGAACCACTAGACTCACCCCAACTAACGCAGGAACTACCAAGGCCGGCTGTATGCTTTTTCCATAGGTTCTCCTGGCTGGTTTCTGTCATCCATTTAAGAATATTTCTCCAGCTAGGATTTTGCTATGAGTTGAATTTATATTCCTCCTGCTGAAATGATCCCACCTAGACTCCGAGAGTGATCTTTCCACTTCCTGTTCTGGCCTTTCATAGGGCTGCAGAGAGCACCACTCCATGCTTCCTCTCCCTCCAGATTGCCACCAGGAATATTCCTTCCCCCCCCGTGGAGACACTTCCATTTCAGGTCGTGCTCCCTCAAGAGATAGTGCACTGGTTTTCTACCTCCCAGGGATACACTGCGCCATAACAGGCCATTTACTCCCTTACCTTAAGGGATGTCCTCTGCCGCTGCACCAAGTCCTGCTTCTCACAGAAGTCTGGCCCAGGGAGGTTTCTCCCAGCAGAAGATCTTTTCCCCCTGGCAGATGCCGGAAACTGTAGGTCTCTTGTTCAAGGACAGGAAACCACTGTAGGTATCCTGTCCTTGGGGGCAGATCCTCTCTCCATGGTGCAGTCTTGGGGAAAGGAAAGACATTTTCTTTTGCTGGATGAGGGAATTTACAAGATATATATATATATATATATATATATATATATATATATATATATATATATATATATATATATATATATATATATATATATATATATATATATATATATATATATATATATATATATATATATATATATATATATATATATTGTGGCCCGATTCTAACGCATCGGGTATTCTAGAATATGCATGTCCCTGCAGTATATGGACAATGATGATTCCAGAATTCGCGGCAGACTGTGCCCGTCGCTGATTGGTCGAGGCAACCTTTATGACATCGTCGCCATGGCAACCATTATGACATCTACGTCGATACTGTGCCCGTCGCTGATTGGTCGAGGCAACCTTTATGACATCGTCGCCATGGCAACCATTATGACATCTACGTCGATACTGTGCCCGTCGCTGATTGGTCGAGGCCTGGCGGCCTCGACCAATCAGACGCGGGATTTCCAGGACAGACAGAAAGACAGACCGACGGAAAAACCCTTAGACAATATATATATATATATTTTATTTTAGTGTGTGTAGGAATTCTCAGAGAACACTTGTAATATGTATTGTACTTGGCTTTGCAGCTCAGTTCCATTATCTAAACAGGGTAAAGCTGCAATGTCAGAACAACCCATAGTTAGGTGTAGTGCCAGTTAAGGAAAGGAGTCATGTATCCGATTCTGATCAATCCCTGTAATATTTGGCTTTGTACAATATTTGGTTTACACCTTTCACTGGCAATAGGAATTTGTCTAGCCAGAATAAGTAGTGCACAACCAGTAACCATTCTACCATTTCACAACGGAGGGCAATCGAGACACTTTGCCCTTCTGAACTTGGACATGCAGACAATACAAATATCAAAATATCCTGACTTTACCCTTTTTGTCTGCAAGTGAAGCAATAATGTTAACAGTCAACACCAGTAAGTAACAAAGTTAATTTCAACTGACTTTCACGATTAGGCAATAAAATAAAATTACATATAATTATACCAGTTAGTGTCAGAATGGGGTGCCAGGGCCCAACCAATAACACCGATACTGTGAGACCAGTGTAAAGTTACATGCAAACATCAGACCGTTCACAAATTCACCTATGGTTTTATTTAATAAACTGGATAGTTTATTAAATGAATGATGAAATGCTGCGGTATGTTTAACTACTGCCATTAAGTGTACTGTTCCAAGCAATTTTCGTGTTAAGGGGTGAGGGTATGCACAGGGGCACAACAATCGCCATCGCAAACTGCGAGACTAGGCCCGCCCGTGCCGATACTAGGCCCACCCGTGCCGATACTAGCGCATATGCTAGCTAAAGACTAATGAAGTGAGGCTTGCAAGCAAGACAAAATAAATAAAAAAAAAAAAAAAAAAGATTTTGGTTTATTAGAAAGAAAAAGCAGGTGGCACTCAATTTCTATTAAACCTTTCCCGGCATCCGCTGTACATGTTCTACAGTTTGTGGGAACGTAGCGCCTTACATGTACAGCGCTGCGATCGCCGAGGCTCACGCTGAGCGCCGCCACAATCAGGTGCACGTGTCAGCTCTGTGTGTGAGCTGACATCCTGCAGCAATGCCCATGATCAGTGATAGTACCGATCACGGGTAATTAACCCCTCAGATGCCGATGTCAGTAGTGAGAGCAACATAGAGGAGACTGCACAGGGAGGGGGCTCACTGTGTTCTTCCATTCTTCCATTAGCACAATGTGATGCGATCGCGTTGTGCTGATGGTCTCCATTGTGACCTCCGACTGCGTTGTGCTGATTGTCTCCATTGTGACCTCCGACTGCAAGATGGAAAAATCAGAATGGTAGAATATCAGACTAGCAATCTGTCACAATACAGTGTTGTCCCATCCTAAGGCTACTTTCACACTTGCGTTCTGTGATGGACGTCGCAATGCGTCGCTATGTAGAAAAAACGCATCCTGCAAAGTTACCCGCAAGGATGCGCTTTTTCTCCTTAGACTTACATTAGCGACGCGTTGCCACATGTCACATCCGTCGTGCGATGGATGCGTCGTGTTTTGGCGGACCATCGGCACAAAAAAGCGTTCCATGTATATGGACTTTTCAAAAGCTTTTGATACGGTGCCACACAAAGGTTGATACATAAAATGAGAATAATGGGGATAGGGTAAAATATGTGTAAGTGGGCAGAGAGCTAGCTCAGGTATAGGAAACAAAGACAAGGGGGCATCCTCTACGTCTGGAGGAAAGAAGGTTTAAGCATAATAACAGACGCGGATTCTTTACTGTAAGAGCAGCGAGACTATGGAACTCTCTGCCGTATGATGTTGTAATGAGTGATTCATTACTTAAATTTAAGAGGGGACTGGATACCTTTCTGGAAAAGTATAATGTTACAGGGTATATATACACTAGATTCCTTGTTAGGGTGTTGATCCAGGGAACTAGTCTGATTGCCGTATGTGGAGTCGGGAAGGAATTTTTTTCCCCAATGTGGAGCTTACTCTTTGCCACATGGGTTTTGTGTGCCTTCCTCTGGATCAACATGTTAAGGCATGTTAGGTTAGGCTATGGGTTGAACTAGATGGACTTAAAGTCTTCCTTCAACCTTAATAACTATATAACTATGTATTTTAGACCGCGCATGCGCGGCCGAGACTCCGCCTCCTCCTCCCCAGACATTACAATGGGGCAGCGGGTGAGTTGTTAACCCCTTCCTGACATCAGACGTACTATCCCGTCGAGGTGGGGTGGGCCCGTATGACCACCGACGGGATAGTACATCATACGCGATCGGCCGCGCTCACGGGGGGAGCGCGGCCTATCGCGGCCGGGTGTCAGCTGCCTATCGCAGCTGACATCCGGCACTATGTGCCAGGAGCGGTCATGGACCGCTCCCGGCACATTAACCCCCGGCACACCACGATCAAACATGATCGCAGTGTACCGGCGGTATAGGGAAGCATCGCGCAGGGAGGGGGCTCCCTGCGGGCTTCCCTGAGACCCCCGGAGCAACGCGATGTGATCGCGTTGCTGCGAAGGTCTCCTACCTCCTTCCTGGCTGCAGGTCCCGGATCCAAGATGGCCGCGGCATCCGGGTCCTGCAGGGAGGGAGGTGGCTTACTGAGTGCCTGCTCAGAGCAGACACTTGGTAAGCCTGCAGCCCTGCACAGCAGATCACAGATCTGGCAGAGTGCTGTGCACACTGCCAGATCAATGATCTGTGATGTCCCCCCCTGGGACAAAGTAAAAAAGTTTAAAAAAAATTTTTTCCACATGTGTAAAAAAAAAAAGAAAAAAATTCCTAAATAAATAATAAAAAAAAATATACATTATTCCCATAAATACATTTCTTTATCTAAATAAAAAAAAAAAAACAATAAAAGTACACATATTTAGTATCGCCGCGTCCGTAACGACCCAACCTATAAAACTACCCCACTAGTTAACCCCTTCAGTAAACACCGTAAGAAAAAACAAAAAAAACGAGGCAAAAAACAACGCTTTATTACCATACCGCCGAACAAAAAGTGGAATAACACGCGATCAAAAAGACTGATATAAATATCCATGGTACCGCTGAAAACGTCATCTTGTCCCACAAAAAACAAGCCGCCATACAGCATCATCAGCAAAAAAATAAAAAAGTTATAGTCCTGAGAATAAAGCGATACCAAAATAATTATTTTTTCTATAAAATAGTTTTTATCGTATAAAAGCGCCAAAACATAAAAAAATGATATAAATGAGATATCGCTGTAATCGTACTGACCCGAAGAATAAAACTGCTTTATCAATTTTGCCAAACGCAGAACGGTATAAACGCCTCTCCCAAAAGAAATTCATGAATAGCAGGTTTTTGGTCATTCTGCCTCACAAAAATCGGAATAAAAAGCGATCAAAAACGGTCACGTGTCCGAAAATGTTACCAATAAAAACGTCAACTCGTCCCGCAAAAAACAAGACCTCACATGACTCTGTGGAGCAAAATGTGGAAAAATTATAGGTCTCAAAATGGAGACGCAAAAACTTTTTTGCTATAAAAAGCGTCGCTGGTTTCACACTTGCGTTTTTGTCTGCAGCGTTTTTTGCACAAAAAAACGCATGCGTTTTTTCCCTATATTTAACATTGAAAACGCATGCGGTTTTTTTGTACGCGTTTGGTCGCGTTTTCAAACGCATGCGTTTTTTTTCTGCATGCGTTCATTTTCAGAAATACAACCTGCAGTATTTTCTTGTGTTTTTAAGCACATGCGTTTGTTTGCGTTAAAAACGCATGCATTTTTATCGAAAAAAAACAGAAAACACACTGAAAAGCCACCCACCACCATCAAGGTGATAAAGGGATCCAAACCCTAACCCTAACTCTACCCCTAACCTCACCCCTAACCGTTTAATGAACATTTTCTGACAGTCATAGTGCCACGTATTTCAGTGCCACGTATTTCAGTGCCACGTATTTCAGTGCCACGTATTTCAGTGCCACGTATTTCAGTGCCACGTATTTCAGTGCCACGTATTTCAGTGCCACGTATTTCAGTGCCACGTATTTCAGTGCCACGTATTTCAGTGCCACGTATTTCAGTGCCACGTATTTCAGTGCCACGTATTTCAGTGCCACGTATTTCAGTGCCACGTATTTCAGTGCCACGTATTTCAGTGCCACGTATTTCAGTGCCACGTATTTCAGTCACGTTTAGGGTTAGGGGTAGGGTTAGGGCTAGGGTTGGAGGTAAAGTTAGGGTTGGGGCTAAAGTTAGGGTTGGGGTTTGGATTACATTTACGTTTGGATTAGGGTTGGGATTAGAATTATGGGTGTGTCAGGGCTAGGGGTGTGGTTAGGGTTACCGTTGGGATTAGGGTTAGGGGTGTGTTTGGGTTAGGGTTTCAAGTAGAATTGGGGAGTTTCCACTGTCCAGGCACATCAGGGGCTCTCCAAGCGTGACATGGCGTCCAATCTCAATTCCAGCCAATTCTGCGTTGAAAAAGTAAAACAGTGCTCCTTCCCTTCCGAGCTCTCCCGTGCGCCCAAAAAGGGGTTTACCCCAACATATGTGTTATCAGCGTACTCGGGACAAATTGAACAACAACTTCTGGGGTCCAAGTTCTCTTGTTATCCTTAGAAAAATAAAAATTTGGGGGGCTAAAAATCATTTTTGTGGGAAAAAAAGATGTTTTATTTTCACGGCTCTGCGTTATAAACTGTAGTGAAACACTTGGGGGTTCAAAGTTCTCAAAACACATCTAGATAAGTTCCTTGGGAGGTCTAGTTTCCAATATGGGGTCACTTGTGGGGGGTTTGTACTGTTTGGGTACATCAGGGGCTCTGCAAATGCAACGTGACGGCTGCTGACCAATCCATTTAAGTCTGCATTCCAAATGGCGCTCCTTCCCTTCCGAGCTCTGTCATGCGCCCAAACAGTGGTTCCCCCCCACATATGGGGTATCAGCGTACTCAGGACAAATTGGAAAACAAATTTTGGGGTCCAATTTATTCTGTTACCCTTGTAAAAATACAAAGCTGGGGGCTAAAAAATCATTTTTGAGAAAAAAAAAAAATTATTTTCACGGCTCTGCGTTATAATCTGTAGTGAAACACTTGGGGGTTCAAAGCTCTCAAAACACATCTAGATAAGTTCCTTAGGGGGTCTACTTTCCAAAATGGTGTCACTTGTAGGGAGTTTCAATGTTTAGGCACATCAGGGGCTCTCCAAACGCAACATGGCGTCCCATCTCAATTCCAGTCAATTTTGCATTGAAAAGTCAAATGGCGCTCCTTCCATTCCAAGCTCTGCCATGTGCCCAAACAATGGTTTACACCCACATATGGGGTATCAGCGTACTCAGGACAAATTGCACAACATTTTTTGGGGTCCAATTTCTTCTCTTACCCTTGGGAAAATAAAAAATTGGGGGCGAAAAGATCATTTTTGTGAAAAAATATGATTTTTTATTTTTACGGCTCTGCATTATAAACTTCTGTGAAGCACTTGGTGGGTCAAAGTGCTCACCACACATCAAGATAAGTTACTTAGGGGGTCTACTTTCCAAAATGGTGTCACTTGTAGGGGGTTTCAGTGTTTAGGCACATCAGGGGCTCTCCAAACGCAACATGGCGTCCCATCTCAATTCCAGTCAATTTTGCATTGAAAAGTCAAATGGCGCTCCTTCCCTTCCAAGCTCTGCCATGCGCCCAAACAATGGTTTACCCCCACATATGGGGTATCAGCGTACTCAGGACAAATTGTACAACAACTTTGGGGGTCCATTTTCTCCTGTTACCCTTGGTAAAATAAAACAAATTGGAGCTGAAATAAATTTTGTGTGAAAAAAAGTTTTAAATGTTCATTTTTATTTAAACATTCCAAAAATTCCTGTGAAACACCTGAAGGGTTAATAAACTTCTTGAATGTGGTTTTGAGCACCTTGAGGGGTGCAGTTTTTAGAATGGTGTCACACTTGAGTATTTTCTATCATATAGACCCCTCAAAATGACTTCAAATGAGATGTGGTCCCTAAAAAAAAATGGTGTTGTAAAAATGAGAAATTGCTGGTCAACTTTTAACCCTTATAACTCCGTCACAAAAAAAAATTTTGGTTCCAAAATTGTACTGATGTAAAGTAGACATGTGGGAAATGTTACTTATTAAGTATTTTGCGTGACATGTCTGTGATTTAAGGGCATAAAAATTCAAAGTTGGAAAATTGCAAAATTTTCAAAATTTTCGCCAAATTTCCTTTTTTTTCACAAATAAACGCAAGTTATATCGAATAAATGTTACCACTAACATGAAGTACAATATGTCACGAGAAAACAATGTCAGAATCGCCAAGATCCGTCAAAGCGTTCCAGAGTTATAGCCTCATAAAGGGACAGTGGTCAGAATTGTAAAAATTGGCCCGGTCATTAAGTAAACTCGCCCAGCAAAAAGAACCCATCACATGACTGTTGGGTGAAATATGGAAAAACTAAAAGCAGTCCAAATATGGGGATGCATAAACTAGTTTTAGCAATAAAAGGAATCTGTTAGTTTGTGACAGCAGCCAAACAAAGACACGAAATAAATCTGGCATCGCTGTAATCGAATAAAGTTGTGAGAGGACAGAGAGGACAGAGATAGAGATAGATATAATCTCTCTATCTCTATATAGATAGATAGATAGATAGATAGATAGATAGATAGATAGATAGATAGATAGATAGATAGATAGATAGATAGATAGATAGATAGATAGATAGATAGATCTCAGCATAGTAAATAAATAAAACCAACTGATCACTAGCTGATGATTTTTTTTTTTCATTCTGCCTCCCAAAGTTCGCAGTCTGGCTGTGTGCACACGTTGCGGATTTGTCTGCGGATTTTTCAACACAGAATCCGCTTCTCTTGGCAGAAAACGCAGGCCAAAATAGTTGTGGATTTAATGCGGAATGGATACGGATTTCTTGCTGATTTGTTGTGGCTTGTCTTGCCTTTTTTGATGTGCGGATTTGCCTTAAGGCCCCGTCTCACTAAGCGATTTACCAACGATCACGACCAGCGATATGACCTGGCCGTGATCGTTGGTAAGTCGCTGTGTGGTCGCTGGGGAGCTGTCACACAGACCGCTCTCCCCAGCGACCAACGATCAGGGGAACGACTTCGGCATCGTTGAAACTGTCTTCAACGATGCCGAAGTCCCCCTGCAGCACCCGGGTAACCAGGGTAAACATCGGGTTACTAAGCGCAGGGCCGCGCTTAGTAACCCGATGTTTACCCTGGTTACCAAAAAAAACAAACACTACATACTCGCCTTTCGGTGTCCAGGTCCCTTGCCGTCTGCTTCCTGCTCTGACTGAGCCGCCGTACACTGAGAGCGCAGCGGTGACGTCACTGCTGTGCTCTCACTTCTCACTGTACGGCCGGGAGTCAGTGAGAGCAGGAAGCAGACGGCAAGGGACCTGGACACCGAAAGGCGAGTATGTAGTGTTTGTTTTTTTTTACATTTACGCTGGTAACCAGGGTAAACATCGGGTTACTAAGCGCGGCCCTGCGCTTAGTAACCCGATGTTTACCCTGGTTACCAGTGAAGACATCGCTGGATCGGTGTCACACACACCGATTCAGCAATGTCAGCGGGGCCTCAACGACCAAAAAAAGGTCCAGGCCATTCCGACACGACCAGCGATCTCGCAGCAGGGGCCTGATCGCTGGTACGTGTCACACATAGCGAGATCGCTATGGAGGTCGCTGTTGCGTCACAAAACTTGTGACTCAGCAGCGATCTCGCTAGCGATCTCGCTATGTGAGACGGGGCCTTTACTCAATGAATAGTCAATGGGTGCAGAAAAGCTGTGTTTAAGCACAAAGAATTGACATGCTGTGAAAAATAAACGTCTGTTTCTTTGCGGAATTTTCCGAAGCATGTGCACAGTGGTTTTTGTTTTCCATAGGTTTACATGGTACTGTACTCCACATGGAAAACTGCTGCAGATCCGCAGGGCCAAATCCTCTGCAGATCCACAGCCATAGCCACAACGTGTGCACATACCCTAAGGCTCAGCACACATTTATCCTGTGCTCTGCACGATTAATCCTTTCACCCCAAAGCCTGCTTTCAATTTCCTGACCAGGCCATTTTTTTCAATTCTGACCACTGTCACTGAGATAATAACTGAAACGCTTCAAAGGATCCTGGTGATTCTGAGACTGTTTTCTCGTGACATATTGTACTTTATGACAATGGTAAAATTTCTTCAATACGACTTGTGTTCGAGAGTCATATCACACAAAATAGTTAATAAATAGCATTTCCCAAGTCTGCTTTACATCAGCACAATTTGTAAACAATCATTTGTTAGGAAGCTATAAGGGTTAAAAGTTAACCAGCGATCTCCTTTTTACAACAAAATTTGCAAAACCATTTTTTTTTTTTTTTTTTTTAAGGGACCACCTTACATTTGAAGTGACTGAGGGTCCTATACAACAGAAAATGCCCAAAAGTGACACCATTCTTAAAGCGGAACCCCTCAAGGTACTCAAAACCACATTCAAGAAGTTTATTAACTCTTCCGGTGCTTCACGGGAATTTTTCAAATGTAAAAAAAAAAAAAAAGTGAACATTAACTTTTTTTCACAAAAACATTACCGTACTTCTGATCCAATTTGTTTTATTTTACTAAGGGTAACAGGAGAAATTGAACCCCAAAAGTTGTGCAATTTGTCCTGAGTACGCTGATACCCCATATGTGGGTGTAAACCACTGTTTGGGAGCATGGCAGTGCTCGGAAGGGAAGGAGCGCCGTTTGACTTTCAATGCAAAATTGACAGGAATCGAGATCAGACGTCATGTTGCGTTTGGAGAGCCCCTGATGTGCATAAATAGTGGAACCTCCCCCCCCCCCCCCCAATTCTAATCCCAACCCTAATCAGAACTCCAGCCCTAAGGGAGTGATAAAGGGGGGTTTGATTTACTATTTATAGTGGGGTTTTATGTTTGGCAGCTGTCGCACACTAAAAGACGATTTTTATTGCGAAAAATAGTTTTTGCATCACCACATTTTGAGAGCTATAATTTATCTATATTTTGGCCCACAGAGTCATGTGAGGTCTTGTTTTTTGCGGGCCGAGTTGACGTTTTTTTATTGGTACCATTTTCGGGCACATGACTTTTTTTTATCACTTTTTATTACGATTTTTGGGAGGCAGAATGAACAAAAACCAGCAATTCAGGAATTTTTTTTTTTATTTAATTTTTTTTTTTTTATACAGTTCCACGTGCGGTAAAATTGATATGGCAGCTTTATTCTTCGGGTCAGTACGATTACAGTGATACTTCACCTATATATTTTTTTCATGTTTTGGCACTTTTACACAAACTATTTCATAGAAAAAATTATTTTTGCATCACTTTATTCTGAGAGATATAACTTATTTTTCTGCTGATTGAGCTGTATGGCGGCTTGTTTATTTGCTGGATAGGATGCAGTTTTCAGCAGGACCATTTTTATTTACATCCATCTTTTTGATCACGTTTTATTGCATTGTTTTTGCATATTTTTTATGGTGTTCACTGAAGGGGTTAACTAGTGGGTCAGTTTTATAGAGCGGGTCGTTACAGACACTGCAATACCAAATGTGTACTTTTGTTTTTTTTAATTTCCAATAAATCCATTTATCTAAAACATTTATTTTTTTTCATTATTTGGGGATTTAAAAAAAAAATATATTTTTTACACAGATTTTTTTTTTTTTTTTTTTTTACTTAACATTGTCCCAAGTTGGGACATTACTATATCATGTCATGCAGTTCCCACAGAGCAATACTAGAACGGCGCATGTCGGGAAGGGGCTAACAAAAGTTTCCGGGGTTTCCGTGTAAATCTGTGAAATTCGTGATTCCAACGGAACCCCTGGGAGGAAGATACCCTATAATGAGGCAGATGGAGGCACTGAGGACCCGTCTGGCCTGTGATACGGCGGTGTCCCATCTTTTTAGTTGAGTATAAAAGTGCGATCAACCACAGTGTTGTGCACTTCTGAAAAGGACAACGCTGACCAGAGGCCAGACGGAGTCCACCACAACTCTGCTGCCTCAGTGAAAAAAACCCTCGGGGTTTCATCTGTCACTCAGATTTAGATGGAAACCCCCAGAGCTCAGCGTAGAGCGCCAGATGAAAGGGATCCTAAACGCTATGCAAAAAAGTGTTCCCAATAAAAGCTTCAACTCAACCCACAGAAAATTTTTAAAAGAAGTCCCCACTCAGGCCTGTAATCTGTAAATGGAAATATATCAGGCTTCCACGTTACGGAGAGCACAAAGGCTCTGGAAAAGCAAAATGGCTCTTCGACTGCCAAAAGAAATTCAACAAATTCTCTGTTCCCAAATCCAAATGCACCCTCCCTTCTGATCCCCAGTGTGCCTAAACCACATTTAGCACCCACATGTTTGGCATTTCTGTAATGATGAGAGCCCATCTAATTTACAGGTGCCTGTCTCCAGAAGCATGGGCTGGGTATAATGTACTGGTCACTACATTGGCAGTTTGCGTCCACTACTGATTTTTGACTCCATGGGAGTGTTCCAGAAACAGTCACTACACATGCAGATAAATTCCCAAAGGGGTACAATTTCCAAAATGGGGTCGCTTGAGGGGGGAGGGGGGGGGGAATTCCGATTTTCAAGCACTCTGGGGCTCTTTGCATGAAGTCCACAAACTATTCAAGAAAAATCTGCGATCCAGGAGGCAAATAGCGCTCCGTCCCTCCCGTGTGGCTAAGCAGTACTGTACATCCACATACAGGGCATTTCTATATTCAGCTGAATTTGTGGGGCACATTATGGTGCCATTTTTACGGATTTCCCAGTGTTAAAATGTAAAACTTGGAGCTAACACAATCTTGGTGGTAAAAATGTAATTATTTTTTCTTCACTGCCCAATGGTATAAAATTCTTTAATACCTGTGGTGTCAATATAATCACAGCATGCCTAGATAAATTCATTAAGAGGTTTAATTTGTAAAATGGGGACACTTATATGGGGGGTGGGGCTTTCTGCTGTACTAGCACCTCAGGGGCTCTGCTAATGTAACATGTCACCCACCAACCAGTGCAGTAAAATCTGTGCTGTAATATGGTGCTCCTTCCCTTCTGAGCTTTGCCTCAAAAGTAGTTTTCAAACACATATGGGGTATCTGTGTGCTCAGGAGAAAATGGACATACAATTTGTTGTGCAATTTCTCCCGTTACCTTTGTAAAAATACAAAATTTGGAGTAAAAAAAAAAAAAAAAAAAAAAAAAAAAAGATGTGAGAAAAATGTGATTTTAGATTCACGGCTCAACGTTTTAAACTTCTATTAAGCACCAGGGGGTTCAAGGTGCTCAATAAGATAGGCCCCTTAGGGAACTTCGTTTCCAAAATGGTGTCACTTGTGGGTAATTTCTACTGTTTAGGCACATCAGGGGCTCTCCAAACGTGATATAGTGTCTGCTAATTATTCCAGCAAATTTTGCATTTAAAAAGTCAAATGGCGCTCATTCCCTTCCACGCCCTGTACCCAAACCGTGGTTTTCTTCCACATATTGGGTATCCGCATGCTCAGGAGAAATTGCCTAACAAATTGTATGGTTTATTTTCTACTGTTATCCTTCCATAACAAAAATAAAAAATTAGGTCTAAAAGGAAAATTTTTATGTAAGTAAACTGTTTATTTTTTCCTTCCACATTCCATTAATTGCTGTGAACAACCTGAGCTTCTTGAATGCATTTTGAACACCTTGAGGGGGTGCAGTTTTTAGAATGGTGTCACTTTTGGATATTTTCTGTCATATAGGCCCCTCAAAGTCACTTCAAATGTGAAGCGGCCACTAAAAAAATAAAATAAATAAATAGAATTACACTTACCGGTAATTTGGTTTCTAAGACCCTCCACAACAGCACACAGTAGGTTGCCTCCCCATCCTAATTAGGGACAGGAAACAAGAGGTTTAAATAGCCCTCCCCTTCCCTCTATCCTCAGTTTTCCAAGGACCACACAGAATAAATGCTTGAAATTTTTTTTTTTAGGAATCAAATGAACAGAATTTTTTTGGGGGGAGGAGGGAGTTAACCACTGCTGTCGTGGAGGGTCTTTGAAACCAGGTAAGTGTAATTCTATTTTCTCTAATCCCCGCCACAACAGCACACAGGAGAAATACCAAAGAATAATGGCTGGGGCCCTTTAGCGATTCTGGGAGAGATAGGTGTTGATTTCTTCAACCCCTGGCAAAAATTATGGAATCACTGGCCTTGGAGGATGTTCATTCAGTTGATTGATTTTGTAGGAAAAAAAAAAGCAGATCACAGACATGGCACAAAACTAAAGTCATTTCAAATGGCAACTTTCTGGCTTTAAGAAAGACTAAAAGAAATCAAGAACAAAAAATTTGGTAGTCAGTAATGGTTACTTTTTTAACCAAGCATAGGGGTAAAATTATGGAATCACCCTGTAAATTTTCATACCCAAAATTAACACCTGCATCAAATTAAATCTGCCCGTTAGTCTGCATCTAAAAAGTAGTGATCACACCTTGGAGAGCTGTTGCACCAAGTGGACTGACATGAATCATGGCTCCAATACGAGAGATATCAATTGAAACAAAGGAGAGGATTATCAAACTCTTAAGGCTGGGATCACACATACGCGAGATACGGCCGAGTCTCGCAGGTGAAAACCCAGCTCTGGCGCTGGCACTCCAGAGCGGAAAGTGCAGCCGCACAGCAATACATGGAGCTGCATGCTCCACTCCGGAGTGCCGGCGCCAGAGCTGGGTTTTCACCTGTAAGACTCGGCCGTATTTCACGTATGTGTGATCCCGGCCTAAAGAGGGCAAATCATCACGCAATGTTAAAAGATGTTGGTTGTTCACAGTCAGCTGTGTCTAAAATCTGGACCAAATACAAACATGGGAAGGTTGTTAAAGGCAAACATACTGGTAGACCAAGGAAGACATCAAAGCGTCAAGACCGGAAACTTAAAGCAATATGTCTCCAAAACAGGAAATGCACAACAAAACAAATGAGGAATGAATGGGTGGAAACTGGAGTCAACGTCTGTGACCGAACTGTAAGAAACCGCCTAAAGGAAATGGGATTTACATACAGAAAATCTAAAGAAAGCCATCATTAACACAAACAGAAAAAAACAAGGTTACAATACCTTGGGAAGTAGTGATGTTTTGGAATACAGACTGATGGAATGGTCTGCGGGCGTCATGTTGCGTTTGCAGAGCCACTGATGAGCCTAAACAGTAAAACCCCCCACAAGTGATGCCATTTTGGAAACTAGACACCCCAAGGAACTTATCTAGATGTCTTGTGAGAACTTTGAAACCCAAGTGTTTCACTAAAGTTTATAAAGCAGAGCCGTGAAAATAAAATCATTTTTTTCCCCCACAAAAATGATTTTTAGCCCCCAAATTTTTTTCACAAGGGTAACAGGGGAAATTGGACAGCAAAAAATGTTGTCCAATTTGTCCTGAGTATGCCGATACTCCATATGTGGGTGTAAACCACTGTTTGGGTGCAAACCACTGTTTGGGTGCACAGCAGAGCCCGAAAGGGAAGGAGCACAGTTTGACTATCAACACAGAATTGGCTGAAATTGAGATCGGACGCCATGTCGCGTTTGGAGAGCTCCTGATGTGCCTAAACAGTGGAAACTCCCCATTCTAACTCCAACCCTAACCCCAACACAACCCTAACCACAAACCTAACCCTGGCACACCCCTAACCCTGATCCCAAAAGTAAACGCAATCCCAACCCTAATTTAACCCCAATCCTAAAGGCCCCGTCTCACACAGCGACGCTGCAGCGATACAGACAACGATGCTGATCGCTGCAGCGTCGCTGTGTGGTCGCTGGGGAGCTGTCACACAGACAGCTCTCTCCAGCGACCAACGATCAGGGGAACGACTTCGGCATCGTTGAAACGGTCTCCAACGATGCTGAAGTCCCCCTGCAGCACCCGGGTAACCAGGGTAAACATCGGGTTACTAAGCGCAGGGCCGCGCTTAGTAACCCGATGTTTACCCTGGTTACCAGCGTAAATGTAAAAAAAAAAACCAAACAGTACATACTCACCATCTGTTGCCCATCAGGTCCCTTTGCGTCTGCTTCCTGCTCTGACTGAGCCGCCGTACAGTGAGAGCAGAGCGCAGCGGTGACGTCACTGCTGTGCTCTCACTTTACGGCGGCTCAGTCAGAGCAGGAAGCAGACGCCAAGGGACCTGACAGGCAACAGATGGTGAGTATGTACTGTTTTTTTTTTTTTTACATTTACGCTGGTAACCAGGGTAAACATCGGGTTACTAAGCGCGGCCCTGCGCTTAGTAACCCGATGTTTACCCTGGTTACCAGTGAAAACATCGCTGGATCGGTGTCACACACACCGATTCAGCGATGTCAGCGGGACCTCAACGACCAAAGGTAGGTCCAGGCCATTCTGACACGACCAGCGATCTCGCAGCAGGGGCCTGATCGCTGGTACGTGTCACACATAGCGAGATCGCTACTGAGGTTGCTGTTGCGTCACAAAACTTGTGACTCAGCAGCGATCTCGCTAGCGATCTCGCTATGTGAGACGGAGCCTTAATGGGAGAATTGAAATAAACACTTTTTTTTCTCTAACTAAGGGGGTGATAAAGTGGGGTTTGATTTACTTTTTATAGTGGGTTTTTGGTTTGGCAGCTGTCACACACTAAAAGACGCTTTTTATTGCAAAAAATAGTTTTTGCATCATCTCATTTTGAGAGCTATAAATTTTTTCCATCCTTTGGACCACAGTCATGTGAGGTCTTGTTTTTTTGTGGAACGAGTTGACGTTTTTATTGGTAACATTTTTGGGCACATGACATTTTTTGATCACTTATTATGATTTCTGGGAGGCAGAACGAATTGAAATCAGCAATTTATGAATTTCTTTGGGGGATGGGGCGTTTATACAATTCCACGTGTGGTTAAATTGAAAAAGCAGTTTTATTCTCTGTGTCAGTACGATTACAGCGATACCTCATCTATGTCTTTATGTTTTGCCACTTTTATACAATTAAAACTATTTTATACACTGCTCAAAAACAAACAAACAAAAGAGTACACTTAAACAACAGTATATAACTCCAAGTAAATCAAACTTCTGTGAAATCAAACTTAGGAAGCAACACTGACAATTTCACATGCTGTTGTGCAAATGGAATAGACAACAGATGGAAATTGGCAATCAAGACACTCAAAAGGAGTGGTTCTGCAGGTGGGGGACCACAGACCACACCTCACTACCAATGCTTTCTGGCTGATGTTTTGGTCACTTTTGAATGTTGGTTGTGCCTTCACACGTGTGGTAGCATGAGACGGACTCTACAACCCACACAAGTGGCTCAGGTAGTACAGCTCATCCAGGATGGCACATTAATGCGAGCTGTGGCAAGATGGTTTGCTGTGCTTGTCAGTGTAGTGTCCAGAGGCGCTACCGGGAGACAGGTCAGTACACCAGGAGACATGGAGGGGGCCGTAGGAGGGCAACAACCCAGCAGCAGGACCACTACCTCAGCCTTTGTGCAAGGATCAACAAGAGGAGCACTGCCAGAGCCCTGCAAAATGACCTCCAGCAGGCCACAAATGTGCATGTCTGCACCAACTGTTAGAAATCTACTCCATGAGGATGGTTTGAGTGCCCGACATCTACAGATGGGGGATATGCTCACAGCCCAACGCCGTGCAGGACACTTGAATTTGCAAATCCTGGGGTTCTGTGACAAATGCCACCACTGGCGCTCTGTGCTCTTCACACTGAGCACATTTGAGACGTGACAGAGTCTGGAGATGCTGTGGAGAGCGATCTGCTGCCTGCAACATCCTTCAGCATGACCGATTTGGCAGTGGGTCAGTAATGATGTGGGGTGGCATTTCTTTGGAGGGTCGACCAACCCTCCATGTGCTCACCAGAGGTAGCCTGACTGCCATTAGGTACAGAGATGAGATCCTCAGACCCCATGTGAAACCATATGCTGGTGCGGTTGGCTCTGGGTTCCTCCAAATGCAGGACAATGCCAGACCTCATGTGGCAGGAGTGTGTCAGCAGTTCCTGCAAGATGAAGGCATTAAAGCTATGGACTGGTCCACCCATTCCCCAGACCTGAATCCAACTGAACACATCTGGGACATCATGTCTTGCGCTATCCACCAACGTCACATTGCACCACAGAGTGTCCAGGAGTTGGCGGATGTTTTAGTCCAGGTCTGGGAGGAGATCCCTCAGGAGACTATCCGCCGCCTCATCAGGAGCATGCCTAGGCATTGTAGGGAAGTTATACAGGCACGTGGGAGGTCACACTACTAGCATCATTTCCTTGTCTTGAGGCATTTCCACTGAAGTAGGATCAGCCTGTAACTTCATTTTCCACTTTGATTTTGAGCATCATTCCAACTATAGACCTCCGTGGGATATTAGTTCTGATTTACGTTGCTCATTTTTAGGTTTTATTGTTCAACACATTCTACTAAGTAATGAATAAAGATTTACAACTTGAATATTTCATTCTGTGAGATATCTAAGATGTGGGAATTAAGTGTTCGCTTTGTTTTTTTGAGCAGTGTATAAAAAATTATTTTTGCATCTCTATTTTGAGAGCTGTAACATTTGACGCGAAAAAATGTGTTATTTTGTTCGGCAGTATGATAAAGCACTGTTTTTTTGCCTTTTTATGGGGTTCACTAGTGGGACAGTTTTATAGGTTGGGTGGGTTTGGACGCGGCGATACGGTGTACTTTATTTACATAAAGAAATGTATTTATTGGAAAAATATTTATTTTTCTTTAGGAATTTTGTTTAAAATATATATATTTTTTTTGTTTGTTTTAACTTTTTAACATTGTCCCAGTATGGGACATCACTATATAAGGTCAGATCGCTGATCTGACACTTTTAAATGCACTGTATCAGATCAGCGATCAGGCAGGCAGTGAAGGAGGCTTGCCGCTGCCTGCTCTCAGCAGGCACTGAGAAGCCACCTCCCTCCATGACCCAGAAGGACCCCACAGCCATCTTGGTGCCGGGGGTCCCCTCCCTGCATGATGCTTCTATATGCCGGCTCCGGAATGCTGCGATCATGTTTGATCGCAGTATTTCAGGGGTCAAAGTGCAAGGAGCAGTCCGCGACCGCTCCTGACACTTAGTTTCGGATGTCAGCTGTGACAATCAGCCGACACCCGGCCGCGATCAGCCACGCTCCCCCCGTGAGCACGGCTGATCACCTGTGATGTACTATTCCGTCCATGGGAAGTAAGACCCAGGTCACAGACAGAATAGTACATCTGATGGCAGAGAGGGGTTAATATATTCAGTATGTAAAAATAGGGGGCCATCAGCCTGAATATCTAAGCAGCGCGCCACAACGACACCCGGCGACAACCCCCCCCCCCCCCCCCAAGCACAAGTATATAATTAACTGAAAATAAGAATTAAACAACCATAAGACATATCAACCCAGGCATCATTTTAATCAGTATAACTGCGCCACCCTGACAGTATCTGTAGATTACTGTGCACAATCATCCTGACGGGTTCCCTTTAATTGCAATTAACATGACAGCTGCTCATTACTTTACAGCCCTGCAAGCCTTTCTGAATATTCATGTATGTAATTTTCAACTCTATGTAGAGGCTGCAATCCCACAATGCAACCAGTGTGTTTTTGCCATTATCTCATCAGCAAGAGGATAAAAAATGACAGTAAGGAGCAGATGCGTATCTGGGGCGGAAGGGGGCAGTCGGAATGCCCAATGCGGCGGTCTGCAGTATCTCCCCCAGGCGGCTGCATTCTGAGACCCGCCCACACTGAGTTGGCAGCTTTCCGAGACGGATGTCAATCATGTGAGTACATTTGAAGCTCTGCCTGCCAGGTAAGAGTGACGCCAGCAGCGTTATCATGTCATGTGATCACTCTGCTGACGTCACTCACCAGCATTGCAGAGGTGCAGATTGCTGCTAAGTGCTCCATATCAGTGGAGCTGAAGACACCGAAGATATTGGGAGGGTGTATTTACTGATTGGAGAGGCATTTCATCCCAAGGGGTGTGAACTGTGGGGGAGGATGCATTTACTGTGTGTAGGGGTATTTAGTGTGGGGAAGTAATTATTGTGTGGGGGAGGTATTTGCTGTGTGTGAGGGGGCATTTATTGTAACAGGACTGAAGGAGATTTACTGTGATGGGGCTGGGTGAGATTTTGTGTAAAGGGGGATGATTTGAGGACCCAAATTTGCGAAGCAAGGAAGGGACAGGTGCAGACAATATGGAGTGGAAGAAATTTTGAGACAATATGAGGAAGAAAGTTAGGAGATTAGGGGATGGATGCAGACATGCTGCAGTCTTGAAAAACGCACTGCATGTCAGTCTCCGCAGGGAAGCCGTGGGTGTCAACGCAAGCAGAGTGGACATGAGATTTCCTGGTAAAGGGGTTGTCCAAGTTTGTGACCAGTCTGGAGACTTCCGGCCGGGATCACTGGCCCACTTAACTCCCAGCCGAGGCCCAGGAGGGTCCAGAATCCACCGCAAGCGGGGAGAAGGGGCTGAAAGGAGGAGGAAGGCAGAGCCCAGGACCACCACTGTCCGGCTACATAATACAGATACACTGCAGCGCCGGCCACGCAGCATACACAAAAAAACTCCCCATGCCTCATGGGTGACAGGAAATACACTAGTGAATAGGAGGTGGGAGGGGCTTTTAACCTCTGTGCTTCCTGTCCCCTATTAGGGTGTCGAGACAACCGCTTATGCTGTTATGGAAGGTGACTGGAGAAACTCTGAGTTCAAGTCAAAGATAAGCCATAACTCTGCTGAAAAAGCTTGGAAAAGTTTTAAATTTTAAATGCAACTCAGAGTTGCACCTAAAAATGGTGCAACTTTGAGTTTTCACGTCAGTTTCTCTCCGCTCCAACAAAATGAGCTGAGCTAAGGCAGAACGCCACAGCTCTCTAATTCATGATGAGCTGTAGGGTACACCCTACTCCAGAATTCTCACTACAGTACTGTACCCAACTCGAGTGAGATTTCTGGTGTAGCACACGGAGACACGAGCCACTACAGATTCACTAAGAGGCATGCACCCATTTATCAGGTGTGTGACTTCAGCAACCCCCATTTTCAAAACCAGGAAGCAGAAAGCTTGATGAATCAGGCCCTCAATCTTGCCTACAATAAAGTTGTCAACATATGGTAAAGCAAATTCATACTGGTTATTTACATATACAGTAGTTTAAAAAATATATATATCAGGTTTATAGCACGCGTGTACGGTACAGAAGCTAAAGTCTAAGGATATGAAAAAAAAGTCCCTAAGAACCACAATTTATGTAGTTCATACCACACTGAGGTAAGGCAGGAGCCTGTATCAGTGCTATGTAAAATCCAGTAGAAAATACATAGCTCCTATTGTAAACAGAAGCAGTAATGAGTGTAAACATAGCCCACTTTATACATGTCTAAGCATGTGACTAATATTTGGAGCAGAACATAAAATAGGGTAAGGAAATACTGAAATTCTAGAGTCTACAGAAAGAAAACTTACCACAACCTGACAATAGTCTGCTTAATAACCATAATCTAATCTATTCAGACTTTAGTTTAAAAAGGCCATGACAACTGTGCCTATGACAACTAAACTAACCTACAGGGAATATACTCAGACAGAGCCTGAAGTCATTCTCTTTTTAAAAATCAAAAACAAGTTTGCAAAGGCAACAAAAAATATGTAACCTTTTATTGCATTTGATATAACTTTGCATCATCAAGTTATACAAAAACAGAAATAATGTTTAAAATACTATTGTACTTTTTATTATGTATACCCCTCCTCACATGTAAAGCGCCATGGAATAAATGGCGCTATAACAATAAATAATAATAATAAATAATAATGGGAACCTGTCACCCCCAAAATCGACGGTGAGGTAAAGCTCACCATCATCTGGGGCTTATCTACAGCATTCTGTAATGCTGTAGAGAAGCCCCCGATGTTACCTAAAAGAGGAGAAAAAGAGGTTAGATTATACACACCCGGGGCAGTCCCGCTGCGGTACGAGTCCGATGGGTGTCTCAGGTCCAGTCCGGAGCCTCCCATCTTCATTCCATGACGTCCTCTTCTGGTCTTCACATCGCGGCTGCGGCGCAGGCGTACTTTGTCTGCCCTGTTGGGGTGACAGGTTCCCTTTAAAGGAAATTCCCACCTTAGGAATTTGTTGTGCATCCAAGGGACAGGACTTATAAGTCTGACATATGGGGCATATCGGGTCTTAATTCACATTCTATCATATTACACCTGTGAGGTACCCTCTCGTAACATTACTGGTGATGCATTTTTCAAAATTTACATAGTGAAGAATTTATTGTCCATCAGGATAATAATACTAAATAGGATCCCAACAGTCAAACTCCAACCTATTGGATCAGAACAGTAGACCACAAACCCGCAGCTAGAATAGCAGAGCACAGTGCTTTATAGTGGCTTCCTTATTTATCACTAGATTAGGTGATCGTTATTTTCGCTGGAACATTCATATAAATAAGGCCAGGTTCACATTGCGTTAACAGCAGCCCGTTCAACACATGCGTTGATAGGCTGCTGTAAACGTAAGTGCCGGTATGTCATCGCGCTAGCTATCTGCACTAGCAGTGACGGACCCGGAAATGCTGCAGCCTGCGTCCCAGGGTCCGTCACTCAATGGCACATCGCTAGCGCACGCCTATTGTGGGTGTGCGCTAGCGATGCGTCCGACATTGGACTCAATGGCGGCGCTAACAGACTGAGTTATACCGCATTATGCCGCGGTGTAACGTAGTACGTCTAACGGACGCCTAAAACGCAGTATAAGCCCAGCCTAACAGAGCTAATCTCCCAGCATACCCATTACCATGCATGCACAGCTCAGCCTATTTCAAGGGAAAAACTAATTAGACCTACCGGTAATTGTATTTCCAGGAATCCATCCTGACAGCACCATGTAGGACGTCCTCCTTATCCACAGTGGGACAGGAAACCACGAGAGTTTAAAAGGACCCTCCCCCTACCACCCATCAGTGCTTATCAAAGTAACATCTGGATGGATGCAAAAAGAAGATTTATTCAACCAAAGAATTTATCATACAAATGTGACGTCACATTAGTACGGAAAGATTACAGTAGGGAGGAAACTAATAGTGCTGTCAGGATGGATTCCTGGAAATACAATTACCGGTAGGTCTAATTACTGTTTTTCAGGTCACCACCTGACAGCACCATGGATAAATACCAGAGGACATTGGTACTAGGGTGGGAGTACTGCTTGAAGCACCTTTCTGCCGAAAGCTAATTGTGTTGACACCACATCTAGTTTATAATGTCTAGAGAAGGTACTAAGGCTGGACCAGGATTCGGCCCTGCAGATCTGTTCTGCCGAAGCCCCCCCTTTCTCTGCCCATGAAGTGGCCATGGCCCTAGAAGAATGCACTTTAAGACTAACTGGGGGACTCTTTACATGCGCCTCATAGGCTAAGCTAATTGTGCATCTGATCCATCTCGCAATAGTTGATTTTGATGCTTTTCTCCCATCATTTGGGCCTCTGTACTGAACAACTAGTTTATCATCCTGTCTCCAGGGCCTAGTTGCGTCTGAGTACCGCTTCCCTCACATCCAGATTATGGTAAAAACTTTCCTTCTGGTTTTTAGGGAGTTGGCAAAAAGAGGGAAGTACAACCTCTTCATTCAGATTTGAATCTGAGACAACTTTTGGGAGAAAAGCTGGATTCAGTCTCAAGACTAGCCTGTCATGGAACACCTGCAAATACGGATTCTGAAAGGAAAGCTTGAAGCTCTCCTAGCCTTTGTGCTGATTTAGGCTATGTGCACACGTTCCAGATTTGCCTGCAGATTTTTCTGCACTAAATCCGCAGGTCTTGGCAGAAAACGCAGGTGCGTTTTTGATGCAGTTTTGTATGCGTTTTTGAAAGCTAAATAAAGATGTGTTATTGAACAGAAAAAAAAAAAAAGATTTGTGATGTCATGTCTTGTCCAACCTCCTCTTTTACATTTGTCCTACCCACAATATTACACAGACAGACAGATAGATATGGATAGTTAGGCTACTTTCGCACATCAGGTTTTTGCCGTTAGGCACAATCCGGAGAGTTTTGAAAAAAAAAAAAACGGATCCGTTTTTTTCTCAGAGTTGTATTAGTGACCGGATTGCACCAGATGGCCACATGTTTCAGCCATTTTTTGCCGGATCCGCCCCTTCCCGACCCATGACGCCTATGTGGCGTCATGGAATGATCGCGTCCCTGCAGATCGGGTGAAGGGGTTAACTCCTATTTTACCCGATCTGCAGGGAGAGGGGGAGTGGTACTTCAGCCCAGGGGGGGTGGCTTCACCCCCCCGTGGCTACGATCGCTCTGATTGGCTGTTGAAAGTGAAACTGCCAATCAGAGCGATTTGTAATATTTCACCTAAAAAACTGGTGAAATATTACAATCCAGCCATGGCCGATGCTGCAATACCATCGGCCATGGCTGGAAAACCTGAAGTGACCCCCCCCCCATCCCACCGATCGCCCCCCCAGTGCTCCGTTATGGGGTCCGGTCCCCTCCGTCCTGTGCTCCGCTCCCCCGTCCTCCTGCCCGCTCCCCCCCTGCTCCTATGTCACCCCCCGGTGCTCCGACGCCCCCCCCCCCCCGTGCCCCGATCTCCCCCCCCCCCCCTTATACTTACCGAGGCTCCCGGTGTCGGTCCGTCTCCTCGCTGGGCGCCGCCATCTTCCAAAATGGCGGGCGCATGCTCAGTGCGCCCGCCGAATCTGCCGGCCGGCAGATTCATTACAAGTACATTTTGATCGCTGTGGTAGGTTCTATCACAGCGATCAAAATAAAAAAAATAATAAACCCGCCCCCCCCTTTATCACCCCCATAGGTAGGGACAATAATAAAATAAAGAAAATATTTTTTTTTCTTTTTCCACTAGGGTTAGAACTAGGGTTAGAACTAGGGTTAGAACTAGGGGTAGGGTTAGGGGTAGGGTTAGGGGTAGGGTTAGGGTTACGGGTAGGGTTAAGGTTAGGGGTAGGGTTATGGCATGTGCACACAGAGCGGATCGGCTGCGGTTCCGCAGCGGATCGGCCGCGGATCCGCAGCGGATCGGCCGCGGATCCGCAGCGGATCGGCCGCGGATCCGCAGCAGATCGGCCGCAGATCCGCAGCAGATCGGCCGCAGATCCGCAGCGGATCGGCCGCGGTCCCGCAGCAGATCGGCCGCGGCGAATTCGAAGCAGTTTTCCATCAAGTTTACAGTACCATGTACACCTAAGGAAAACCAAATCCGCTGTGCCCATGGTGCAGAAAATTCCGTGCAGAAACGCTGCATTGTATTTTCCGCAGCATGTCAATTCTTTGTGCGGATTCCGCAGCGTTTTACACCTGTTCCTCAATAGGAATCCGCAGGTGAAATCCGCACAAAAAAACACTGGAAATCTGCTGTAAATCCGCAGGTAAAACGCAGTGCCTTTTACCTGCAGATTTTTCAAAAATCGTGTGGAAAAATCTCACACGAATCTGCAACGTGGGCACATAGCCTTAGGGTTGGAATTAGGGCTAGGGTTTGAAATAGGGTTAAGATTAGGCTTGTGGTTAGGGTTACGGATAGGGTTAGGGGTGTGTTGGGGTTACAGTTGTGGTTAGGGTTGGGATTAGGGTTACGGTTGGGATTAGGGTTAGGATTAGGGTTGGAATTAGGGTTACGGGTGTGTTGCGGTTAGGGTTGTGGTTAGGGGTGTGTTGGGGTTAGGGTTGTGATTAGGGTTATGGCTACAGTTGGGATTAGGATTAGGGGTGTGTTGGGGTTAGTGTTGAAGTTAGAATTGAGGGGTTTCCACTGTTTAGGCACATCAGGGGTCTCCAAACGCAACATGGCGCCACCATTGATTCCAGCCAATCTTGCGTTCAAAAAGTCAAATGGTGCTCCCTCCCTTCCAAGCCCCGACGTGCGCCCAAACAGTGGTTTACCCCCACATATGGGGTACCAGCATACTCAGGACAAACTGGGCAACAACTGCTGGGGTCCAATTTCTCCTGTTACCCTTGCAAAAATAAAAAATTACTTGCTAAAACATAATTTTTGAGGAAAGAACAATTATTTTTTAATTTTCACGGCTCTGCGTTGTAAACTTCTGTGAAGCACTTGGGGGTTCAAAGTGCTCACCACACATCTAGATAAGTTCCCTTGGGGGTCTAGTTTCCAAAATGGAGTCACTTGTGGGGCGTTCCTACTGTTTAGGCACATCAGGGACTCTGCAAACGCAACCTGATGCCCGCAGAGCATTCCATCAAAGTCTGCATTTCAAAACGTCACTACTTCCCTTCCGAACCCCGACGTGTGCCAAAACAGTGGTTTACCCCCACATATGGGGTATCAGCATACTCAGGAGAAATTGCCCAACAAATTTTAGGATCCATTTTATCCTGTTGCCCATGTGAAAATGAAAGAATTGAGGCTAAAAAATTTTGTGTGAAAAAAAAGTACTTTTTCATTTTTGCGGATCAATTTGTGAAGCACCTGGGGGTTTAAAGTGCTCACTATGCCTCTAGATGAGTTCCTTGGGGGGGTCTAGTTTCCAAAATGGGGTCACTTGTGGAGGAGCTCCAATGTTTAGGCACACAGGGGCTTTCCAAACGCGACATGGTGTCCGCTAACGATGGAGATAATTTTCCATTCAAAAAGTCAAATGGCGCTCCTTCCCTTCCGAGCCTTACCATGTGCCCAAACAGTGGTTTACCCCCACATGTGAGGTATCGGTGTACTCAGGAGAAATTGCCCAACAAAATTTAGGATCCATTATATCCTGTTGCCCATGTGAAAATGAAAAAATTGAGGCTAAAATAATTGTTTTGTGAAAAAAAAGTACTTTTTCATTTTTACGGATCAATTTGTGAAGCACCTGGGGGTTTAAAGTGCTCACTATGCCTCTAGATGAGTTCCTTGGGGGGTCTAGTTTCCAAAATGGGGTCACTTGTGGGGGAGCTCCAATGTTTAGGCACACGGGGGCTCTCCAAACGCGACATGGTGTCCGCTAAAGATTGGAGCCAGTTTTTCATTCAAAAAGTCAAATGGCGCTCCTTCCCTTCCGAGCCCTGCCGTGCGCCCAAACAGTGGTTTACCCCCACATATGAGGTATCAGCGTACTCAGGACAAATTGGACAACAACGTCCGTGGTCCAGTTTCTCCTTTTACCCTTGGGAAAATAAAAAATTGTTGCTAAAAGATCATTTTTGTGACTAAAAAGTTAAATGTTCATTTTTTCCTTCCATGTTGCTTCTGCTGCTGTGAAACACCTGAAGGGTTAATAAACTTCTTGAATGTGTTTTTGAGCACCTTGAGGGGTGCAGTTTTTAGAATGGTGTCACTTTTGGGTATTTTCAGCCATATAGAACCCTCAAACTGACTTCAAATGTGAGGTGGTCCCTAAAAAAATGGTTTTGTAAATTTTGTTGTAAAAATGAGAAATCACTGGTCAAATTTTAACCCTTATAACTTCCTAGCAAAAAAAAAAATTTGTTTCCAAAATTGTGCTGATGTAAAGTAGACATGTGGGAAATGTTATTTATTAACTATTTTGTGTCACATAACTCTCTGGTTTAACAGAATAAAAATTCAAAATGTGAAAATTGCGAAATTTTCAAAATTTTTGCCAAATTTCCGTTTTTTTCACAAATAAACTCAGAAATTAATCGACCTAAATTTACCACTAACATGAAGCCCAATATGTCACGAAAAAACAGTCTCAGAATCGCTAGGATCCGTTGAAGCGTTCCTGGAGTTATTACCTCATAAAGGGACACTGGTCAGAATGGCAAAAAACGGCAAGGTCATGAAGGGGTTAAAAAAAATATAACACGTTCTGTACGTTTTCTCCATCCGCCGGAAACCGCTTTTCTGACGGATCCGGCAAAAATCGGATGAAACGTGTGGCCATCAGGCGCAATCCGGCGCTAATCCAACTCAGAAAAAAAAAAAAAAAGGGATCCGGCGGAAGAAATGCATCCGTCTTTTTCAAAACTCGCCAGATTGTGCCTGACGGCAAAAACCTGCTGTGTGAAAGCAGCCAGATATATGGATAGATACATCTATGTATCTATAAATATATCTATAGATAGATATATAATTGCAAGGCCGATGTTTCTTAATGAACGTTTCATTAAAAACAAAAAAAAAAAAAAACGCGTATGGGCTCCCGCGCAATTTTCTGCGCCAGAGGGGGAAAGCCGACGGCCAATATCTGTAGCCTGGGAAGGGGTTAATACCCATGGCCCCTCCCAGGCTATGAATATCAGCCTGCAGCTGTCTGCGTAGCCTTTACTGGCTATTAAAATAGGGGGACCCCGCAAAAAAATAAAATGACGTGGGGTCCCCGGTCCCCCTATGTTTTATAGCCAGAAAGGTTACACAGACAGCTGCGTGCTGATATTCATAGCCCAGAGAGGGGCCATGGATATTGCCCCCCCCCCCCCCCGCTACAAATACCAACCCGCAGCCGCCCCAGAAATGGCGCATCTGTGAGACGCGCCAATTCCGGCACTTAGCCCCTCTCTTCCCACTCCCGAGTAGCGGTGGGATATGGGGTAATAAGGGGTTAATGTCACGTTGCTATTGTAAGGTGACATTAAGCCGGGTTAATAATAGAGAGGCGTCAATAAGACGCCTATCCATTATTAATCCTAGAGTAGTGAAAGAGTTAACAAAAATTAAGACACGGCCAGAAAGCATTAAGCTACTTACGGGTAGCGGCATTTTTCGGAGGCCCATGACAGCACTACGAGAGAGGTGATCCGCCCTTCAGGAACAGGAAACCTACAGATACAAAAAGGGCAGCACCTCTCCCTATGCATCAGTTGTATATTAGAGCCTGAGAGGACTAACCGCGGTTAGTAGCACACAAATATACATTATATACGCTTTATATACAAAATTAATCCATTGCATTATAACTAGATACCACACGTGAGATCTATATATCTCATTATATACATTATAGGAAGTGCAACCCCCACGTGAAAAGGGAGGGAACTAAGGGTGCTGTCATGGGACTCCGAAAAATGCCGCTACCCGTAAGTAGCTTAATGCTTTATTCGGACTCCCATGACAGCACTACGAGAGAATTACAGAGATGTAAAACTACCTTAGGGAGGGACTATAGCTTGTAGCACCCTTAACCCGAAGGTGAGATCAGAGGACAACCCCAAGTCCAACCGATAGGGTTTGAAAAAGGTGGAAGGGGACGACCACGTAGCTGCCTTACATATCTGGTCGTCGATTGATACTCCAGATCTTTCCGCCCAGGTGTAGCCATGGCCCGGGTGGAATGCGCTCTCAGATTCTGCGGAGCTGGACCTCCACCTGCAGTATAAGCCAGAGAGATAGCCTCCCTAATCCATTTTGCTAGTGTGTATTTCGATACTCTAAGGGTACCGTCTCACAGTGGCACTTTGGTCGCTACGATAGTACGATCCGTGACGTTCCAGCGATATCCATACGATATCGCTGTGTCTGACACGCAGCAGCGATCAGGGACCCCGCTGAGAAGCGTACGTCGTAGCAGATCGTTTGGAACTTTATTTCGTCGCTGGATCTCCCGCTGTCATCGCTGGATCGGTGTGTGTGACACCGATCCAGCGATGTGTTCGCTTGTAACCAGGGTAAACATCGGGTTACTAAGTGCAGGGCCGCGCTTAGTAACCCGATGTTTACCCTGGTTACCATCGTAAATGTAAAAAAAAAAACAAACAACACATACTCACATTCCGGTGTCCGTCAGGTCCCTCGCCGTCTGCTTCCCGCACTGACTGAGTGCCGGCCGGAAAGCAGGGCACAGCGGTGACGTCACCGCTGTGCTCTGCTTTTACTTTACGGCCGGCGCTCACAGTCAGTGCGGGAAGCAGACGGCCAGGGACCTGACGGACACCGGAATGTGAGTATGTGCTGTTTGTTTTTTTTTACATTTACGATGGTAACTAGGGTAAACATCGGGTTACTAAGCGCGGCCCTGCGCTTAGTAACCCGATGTTTACCCTGGTTACCCGGGGACTTCGGCATCGTTGGTCGCTGGAGAGCTCTCTGTGTGACAGCTCCCCAGCGACCACACAACGACTTACCAACGATCACGGCCAGGTCGTATCGCTGGTCGTGATCGTTGGTAAATCGTTTAGTGTAACGGTACCCTAAGCCCTTTACTAGGACCTTGGAAGGATAAAAATAACGCATTCTCTCTCTTCCAAGCGTCAGTGACTGCGATATATTCTAACAGGCATCTCCTAACATCTAATGTATGGAGCAGTTCTTCCTTAGTATTAGAAGGATTAGGGAGAAATGATGATAAAACTATCTCCTGTGATCTGTGAAAATGTGAGGCCACTTTTGGCAAATAGGCTGGGTCCGGTTTGAGGACTACTCTGTCCTGTAGAAACTCTGTATAAGGGAAGAGTCTAGAGAGCGCTTGTATGTCCCCTACCCTACGAGCAGATGTTATTGCTACTAAAAAAGCTGTTTTGAGGGACAATAATTTAATTGAGGCTGAATGTAAGGGCTCAAACGGTTCTCTAGTCAAGGCTGAAAGGACTAGGTTGAGATCCCAAGGCACCGACCTGTTCTTGTGTATAGGTCTAGCTCTACTAGATGCTTTTATAAACCTTGATACCCAATAATTATTAGCAATGTTACAAGAAAACAGGGCCCCTAGGGCTGAGACTTGTACTTTCAACGTACTTGTAGATAGATTTAGCTCTAACCCTTTCTGCAGGAATTCTAAAATCTGGTTAATTGGTATCCCTTCTTCGATTTCCTCCAGGTTCTAGAGTAGATCTTTGTTGTTATATGTTTCCTACTCTTCATAAGGGTATCAATTAAATTTGGGGAAAAACCTCTGTTTTTTAACAACGACCTCTCAAACTCCATGCCGTCAAATGGAGCCCCTTCACTTGCGGATGGCCGATCGGACCTTGATGGAGTAAATTCGGAATGTCTGGGAGTAGCCAGGGGTCTTCCACCGACATGGTCCTGAGCCAGGCAAACCAAGCCCTTCTGGGCCAGAACGGGGCGATCAGTATGACTCTTGCTCGATCCTCCCTTATCTTTCTGACCACAAGAGGCAATAGGCCCAGTGGGGAGAATGCATAAGCCAAATGGATATCCCATCTGATCAGGAAAGCATCCACTGCCAACGGATTCTCCCTGGGATTTAGGGAACAGAACTTTTTTGTTTTTCTGTTGTCCCTGGTAGCAAACAGGTCCACCTCTGGATGACCCCACATGTGGACAATCTGATTGAAGATGTCTGTTCAGAGACCATTCCCCTTGTCTTAAGGTGTTGCGGCTTAGAAAGTCTGCTTTTATATTTTCTTTCCCTCTTAAATGCAGTGCAGTTAAAGATAGTAAATGGCTCTCTGCTGTCTGGAGCAGGCGGTCCGCTAATTCCATCAGAGATTCGGAATGTGTTTCACCCTGGTGATTTACGTAGGCCACTGCCACCTGGTTGTCGGAGAGGATCTTGACATGGTGACCCTGTAGATATATACGAGGAGTTCCTTAACTGAAACTTCAATTGCCATTAACTCTCTCTGATTAGAAGAGGCAGATGTTTAGGGGTCCCATAGCCCCTGAACTACGATGTCACCCATGTGTGCCCCCTACCCCGTAGGGCTGGCGTCTGTTATTACACGAGTCACATGTGTCACCCAGGGAACTCCTGCTGACAGATTGTTTTCTTCTAGCCACCATCTGAGAGATGTAAGAACTACAGGACTTAACGTTACCTGACCCTGCAAGGACCCCTGTAAGGCTCCATCATTATCCAGAACCTCAAACTGTAAAGGTCTGGTATGGAATTGGGCCCAACGGACGGCGGGAATACACGAAGTTAGGGATCCTAACAGTGACATAGCCTGCCTAAGGGTCATGGACGGTCTATTAATCTTTAACACCTGTTGTTGAATGTGGAGCAATTTATCAGGTGGAGGACAGCATTGTTGGGTCTCTGGATTTAATAACAGCCCCAAGGAATCTCTGAATTTTTAGGGGCTGTAAACGGGATTTCTCATAATTTATAATCCAGCCCAGACGTTCTAGTTTGGTCGTAGCGGTCTTTGCTTGTTAAAGGCAATGATCTGCTGAATTCCCCACAATAAGGAAATCATCCAGATAAGGAATAATGAGGATATTGAATTCCCGTAAATGCGCCATGACCTCAGCAACTACTTTAGTAAACACCCTAGGTGCTGCTGAAATGCCAAAGGGAAGGGCTCTAAATTGAAAATGACGAACAATTCCCCCTATAGACACCGCAACTCTTAGGAACCTCTGGAAGTTCTCATGGATAGGTATATGATCGTATGCATCCTTTAAATCTACAACTACCATGAAGCAGTGTTTGAACAACATCTTTATTGTAGAACTGATTGACTCCATTTTAAAGGTTTTATTAACCAGGAACTCATTAAGGGACTTAAGATTAATGATCGTTCTAAATGATTTATCGGGTTTCTGAATCAGAAATAGAGGAGAGTAGAACCCACTTCCTCTTTCTGAATCTGGGATTTCAATCAACACTCTTTTAAAGACATAAATTCATGACTTCTGCTTCCAAAGCTGTCTGTTCAACAGTGGAGGAACGTAAGGGGGTTAATTTAAATTTATCACGAGGCCAGTGATTAAACTCCAGTCTCAGACCGTCTGAAATAATGCCTCGGACCCAGTCACTACTTGTGATGTCAGACCATGCGGAAGAGAAGGCTGCCAATCTCCCTCCCACAGGGATTGCTAGTCATTGGTCTGTTTTTTTACGTTCTTTTGAGGAACGGCGAAACATGTAGCCCGTACCTCTCCTGCGTCTATCCTCCCATCTAAAATTATCTCTAGAAGGTGAGGATACGCGTTTTCTTCCACGGCCAAATCTCCTTCTGTTGAAAGGACGACGGTAAGATGCTGAAGGCAAATTAGGGAACTTTTTCTTGTCATCCCCTGCTTTCTCAAGTAACTCATCCAGAGTTGGCTCGAAGAGATATTCCCCCTTGCAGGGGATAGCGCAGAGTTTGGACCTCGATTGAATGTCACCAGACCAACACTTCAACCATAAGGCTCTACGAGCCGCGTTGGACTTACCGGCGCTAGAGATCAGGAATCCTCCGGACTCTGCTCCCTGCTGCAACACGCCACCGCCGTGCAGTCCTGCCAGGACCACCGTGGCGTCTCCAGGGATTCCCGCACCGGCCGAGGTAGGAGACCCCTCGCTACCCGATTCGGCCGGCCGGCCTGGGCCTTTAGGATTTATCTGTAGGCATCTGTCCCTCCAGGAACAGGAAACCAACTGATGCATAGGGAGAGGTGCCGCCCTTTTATATCTGCAGGTTTCCTGTTCCTGAAGGGCGGATCCCCTCTCTCGTAGTGCTGTCATGGGAGTCCGAATAAAAAAGTATTTTATTATTCTTAGTTTCACCATTACTTACCATACTTGAGCGCCTGCAAAAAACATAAAATAAACCGTATATCCCCTGTCCGACGCAGTCCAATTAATAACGAGGGCCACACGACGATCTCCCCTATAGAACAGTGACCGAGTGATGTCACTGCTCTATAGGACCTCCAGTGACACACTGACAGGAGACAATGGCTCCTGAGTGCATCACTGAGAGGTTACCTTAGTTCACTGGTCTCACTTTATGCCATTGCTGCGTGGGAACTTTCTCACAGCAATGCCACAAGTGAGACTAGGGACTATTTTTTAGCGGAGGAATACAGTGCAGAAGGATACCTCCCATCATTGTATTCCTGGAGCCCCTAGAGAGCGGTCGCATCAGCTGATGCTCTCCACGGGAGATCGTCGTGGGACACTCCTTTGGATATCTGCAGATGAGGGAGTATAGTGTTTATTATTTTAATATTTTTTACAGGTGACACTGGCTTCGGGGATCAAAGTGACAAGTGATGGTGAGTTTGTACTCTGTTATATGTACTGTATGTACGCGTTTGTTTGTTTTTACATTCAACACATTCGCCGGATGATGGGACTACTACTGTCCCATCATTGGCTAATGGTCAATCACTGTCATTGTAGCAGGCATAGCCCGATGGGACTTGTAGTCCCATCGGACGATGCCTGCACATACACACAGACCCCCGAGAGGCCCGCACAGACCCCCACAGTCTCCGCCCAGACTCGTCCCCCCTCCCTATCTGCAGCGTTTCACCACAGCTAAACCGCAGATCTTTTTTATATCTGCGGTTTTGCTGCGGAAGTGCCTGATTCAATACAAGTCAATGGGTGCAGAAACGCTGCAGATCCGCACAAAGAATTGACATGCTGCGGGAAAAAACAACGCTGCGTTTCCGCGCATTTTTTCCGCAACATGTGCACAGCGGATTTGGCTTTCCATAGGTTTACATGGTACTGTACACCGCATGGAAAACTGCTGCAGATCCGCAGCGTCAAAAATGCCACGGATCCGCGGTAAAAACCGCAACGTGTGAACATGGCCTTAATTGCCACTAAAAATGCAGTTTTAATTGAAAATCTGCTGATTTCCAGGTACTCTGCTAGATCATACGGGTGTCTGCATAAATCATTAAGGTCCCAAGGCGGGACAAATTTCCTTATTAAAGGCTTTAATCTCTGAACTGCTCTGGAGAATCCCTGATGTTTTTGTCAACCTGGTGTCGGAAGAACTCTTGAGATTACCTAGATCAGTGAACTTTAAGGGACGGAATCTTTCTAGGGAAGAGGTATTGAGCTTGAATAATTTGGAAAAAGATCAGAGCATCACAATTAAGCCCTCCGATAAGGGGGGCAATGTGGTGGTGATGGATAACTCCCAGTATAGGACTCTGTATATCACTACTGGCAGATTTAGATGGGTATAAAACTATTATACAATCCCACTCATGAAATCATGAGGAAACTTAAGGATGTTGTTAATGAGAGCTATGAGATGGGCGTTTTAGACACAAATGAGACTTTTTGATCCCTATCCATCCCACTATGGCTACCTTCTACTGCCTACCAAAAGTCCATAAAAGGTATCAATCCTTTAAAAGGGCAGACCAATAGTGGCAGGGATCAAGGGTATGACAATCTTGGCCTTTACGTTGATCAGATTCTTAGACCGTTTGTTATGGCCTTTAACTCGTACGTGCGCGACACGACGACCTCATTGGGAAACTCGACGGCATTTGCTTAGATACTGACATGATTTTGGGGAGCATTGACGTTGAGGCCCTATATTCATCTATTCCTCACAAAATGGGTCTAATGGCTGTGGACCTGCAAACAAGAGGATGCCAATTTAAGAGACATGAGTTCATACTGAAGGCCTTAGAATTCTGCTTGACAGCAAATACTTCCACCAGCTCAGGAGCACTGCAATGGGGAGTCCATGTGCGCCTACGTATGCAAATTTGTTCCCGGGCTGGTGGGAGGAAAAAGTCGTGTTTAACGATGCCTCTACTGTCACAGAGGACAGAATAGCGCTGTGGTTGCGCTATCTTGACGATGTGTTTGTCATTTAGAGAGGCACGGAGATTGATTTTGTTGATTTTGTGGAGGGCCTAAACGCTAACTATCTGGGAATACAATTCACCTTTGAGGCAAACAGATTGATGCTTGCGTTCCTTGATGTCCTGGTCCAGAGGGGTGTGGGTGGTGAAATCATCACGAAGACCTATCGCAAACTAACTGCCACTAACTCCCTTCTGAGGTGGGAGAGTTGTCATCCTAAGCGCCTCTGAAAAGGGGAATTCCAAAGGAGAATATCTTATTGCTCCAATCTGACTAATTTTAAATTACAGGCAGATGATTTGAGAGAAAGGTCTCGGAAGAGAGGGTACCCGGACAATGTGTTGAACGAGGCATATAGATCATCTCTTACTAGGGATTGAAATGCTCTGCTCACACCTATACCACCCCCCCCCCACTGCATTTTACCTGCGGATTTTGTGCGGATTCCACCTGCGGTTTTACACCAGCGGATTCCTATTATGGAGCAGGTGTAAACCGCTGAAGAATCCACACAAAGAATTGACATGCTGCGGAATGTAACCCCCAGCGTTTCCGCACGTTTTTTTCCGCAGCATGGGCACTGCGGATTGCGTTTTTCATAGGTTTACATTGTACTGTAAACGCATGGGAAGCTGCTGCGGATACGCAGCTGCAGATCCGCTGCGGATCCGCAACATGTGCACATAGCCTAAGTGTGGTAAATGCAGGGAATGTGGCTCCCCACAAAGCAGTTAAACATCCAGGGGGAATAATACAGGTAGTATATTCGATTAGACAATTTATCAACTGCCACACAAGAGGGGTCATGTACAAGGCCACATGCGAATGTGGCTTGGAATATGCAGGAAAAAAAAAAAGAGAATTCTGTAGAAGGATTAGAGAACATGTACGTGACATGTTGTCAACAAGAGGGATACATCAATATCCAATCATGCTAACAGATATCATCAGGGTAATCCAAATAAGATCAAGTTTGTAGGTATTGACAGAATCTCTATTTCTGCTTTGACTGCACCAAGAGCCACCTTGTCAGAATGCAGCATTACTGCTGCACAAGGTGGCTCTTTCAGTTTATAACGGCTGGAGGGGGTGACAGAGTCCCTTTAATGACCAACTTTCCTTCTCTTTCCTATAGGTCAGTGGTACTTAGGGACTGTAGAGGGGGACAGCAGTAGTCGAGTGGGGGCGCCACTGCGAAGGTTTAGGGTGCCAACCTCCGCGTTAGGCAGGGTGCAGATAGTATAGTACGCACTAGGGTAAGTTTACGCCCATCTCCCACACTTGTCCTGACTTATTTGTTTATGCACGAAAGGGCCCGAGGGGTCGGTCGGAAGCGCACGTACGGTTTGACTACCTTATACCTACAATTTAATTTTGGCTCATGGCCCATATGGTCCATCTTTCTTTTCTCTTCGCCACGACAGCACCCACTGAGAGAGGGGATCCGCCCCTAGGAACAGGAAACCCTACGGAGAGATAAAAGGGGCGGTCCCCCTCGCTCCCACAGTTTGGTTTCCTGTTCCTATGGGAATCCACGGAGAAGAGGATGCCTAGCCTGGATGCCGCTTGCGCAGTTTACCTGTGAGGACGGCAAGGGCTCCAGAGCTGGATGCAGCGTCGGGGGTCCTCTTCTCAGCGTCCCCCCTCTGCTGGCAGGCACCATGAGGCCAGAACTGCAGGGGTTCCTGGCTCATGGAAATCCACCCGGATCGGCAGCAGTCGCTCTAATCAGAGCAGATCTTCTAGGAAGAAGTCGGACCGAGCTATTTCTCTGCCACAGTCTCCTCCTCGTCAGTCGGTACCTTAAACAGACAGCTTCACTGGGGTGAGTGTGCATCTACCCTGATAGGCTGCTTATTGTTCCCTCTCCTTCTATACACCCTAGGCAAAGAAAACTGAAAAGACGAAACACAAGCAATGTGCGTTATGTATCCAGCCCCTTCCGGATAGTTACAAAAAGAGGCTTTGTAAATCATGCATTAATTCTACCTTACGGGATGAAGCCGCAATTAAATCAGAAGATATCAGACTCATGATTAGACAGGAATTACGAGCCCTACATAGTTCTGATAAGGAGCCACGTACCAAGGGAAAAAAAGGGGTACGTGTCCCCTGTATCTGATCAGTCTTCTGATATGGAGAAGGCAGACTCGGATATTACCCACGAATATGTTTCCTCAGATGAGGATCAGGATACAGGCTTTCCCACCGATAGTATCGATAACCTTGTGAAGTCCGTTTGTAACACCATGGGCATCGAGGATTCGAAAGTCCCTAAAACGCAGCAGGACATAATGTTCGTTGGTTTATCGGAAAAGAAAAGACCCTCCTTTCCGATAATAGCAGCGGTAAAAAACCTAGTCAAAAAAGAGTGGGAGAGTCAGGGACAAAGGGGATTACCACCATCCTCAAAAAGGCGTTATCCCTTCAATGATGAAGAGTTTTCAGCATGGACAAAAGCCCCGAAGGTGGACGCAGCAGTAGCATCCACATCAAAAAGATCCTTGCTACCTGTAGAGGATTCAGGCTCATTACAGGACCCAATGGACCGTAAAGCCGACTCTGTTAAAAAGAGCCTGGGAGTCATGTACGGGAGCTTTTAGACCGGCTATTTCGGCAACATGCACCGCTAGGTCCATGTTAGTCTGGCTAAATGACTTAGAGGAAGGACTAAAAGGCGGTCTTTCTAGAGACAAATTGAGGTCCTCTATACCCTTAATTAGGGGTGCTACAGCCTTCCTGGCGGACTCATCTGCCGACTCCATACGCTTGGCAGCCAAGTCAGCAGGTCTCACGAATGCAGCACGTAGAGCCCTGTGGCTTAATGGCTGGAAGGGTGATCCCCAGTCGAAATCCAAATTATGTGGCCTCCCATGTCAGGGAGAGCGTTCCGGAAGCCCGTGTTTAATAAAAGAAAAGGAGTTTAAGAACCAAGACCGCTGGACCCCTAGAGATACCAAACAAAGGGGTGCATTCTTTGGGAAGCGCCCTTTCAAAACTGAAGACAAACCCCGTTAGAGCAGATCTACCTGTGGGAGGTAGATTGTCCTCCTTCTCAAACCAATGGAGGAAAATAACATCAAACGTTTGGGCAAATAGTCTCATCACCTCTGGCTTAAAGTTAAAATTTGCCCGAGTCCCTCCGGACTCATTTCTATTGACTTCTTTAAAATCGCCGTCTCAACAGGAGGCATTAGAACAAGAAGTAATGAATCTTTTGTCAAAAGGAGTTTTGGTGGAAGTTCCATTTCTTCAGGAGGGGAAAGGGTTCTATTCCCCTTTATTTTTAATTCCAAAACCTGATGGATCATTCAGAACCATTATAAATCTTAAAAAGCTGAACACCTTCTTAGAAAATCAAACCTTTAAAATTGAATCCATCCGGTCCACCATAAAACTCCTGTTTCCCCATTGCTTTATGACGGTTCTTGACTTGAAAGATGCGTATTACCATCTACCAATCTTTAGGGAACATCAACAATATCTCCGCGTGGCAATTGTACTAAATGGGTGTATACGACATTTTCAGTATACAGCGATGCCCTTTTGACTATCAATAGCTCCAAGGGTGTTCACTAAACTGATGTCAGAGGTAATGTCATATCTAAGATCAAAAGACACCCTCATAATCCCATACCTAGATGACCTCTTGGTAGTGGGAAAATCCCCTTCACAATGTCAGCAACGATTGTGTGATATAATTTCATCTTTGCAGAAGTTAGGGTGGTTAATAAATTCGGAAAAATCTAGGCTAGTCCCAACAACTCTGCAAACATTTTTGGGGATTATATTAGACTCTAAAACAGAAATGTTTCCTCCCAGAAAACAAAAATATAACACTTAGAAATAAGGTTCAGTCTGTATTAGATAAACCTATAATTTCCCTGCGGGAAGGCATGTCCCTACTTGGCTCCTTCACGTCATGTATACCAGCTGTTCCATGGGCTCAGTTCCATTCAAGGTGTTTACAGTATGCAATTTTACATGAGGAGATAAAATTACAAGGGCGATTAGACGGTAAAATTTCCCTTTCCAGTGACGTAATCCAATCTCTAACCTGGTGGCTAGATCCGAATCATCTAACTAGCGGGGTTCCCTGGGTGGTTAAATCCTCAAACATAATATTTATGGATGCCAGTCCTAATGGTTGGGGAGCACACTTAGGGGACCAGATAGTCCAAGGGCTATGGTCGGTTACGGAGTCAGACGACTCATCTAATAAAAGAGCTAAAAGCTATCTATCATGCCCTATGTGAATTCCTTCCACAGCTACACGGGACACATACCAGGGTTCTTTCAGACAACATGACATCAGTGGCTTACATCAATCATCAAGGAGGAACAAGATCAGGCACTCTCATGTCTATAGCCGAAGACATCTTAACTCTAGCCGAGAATCATCTTCTGTCCTTGTCAGCGCTACATGTCCGAGGAGTAGACAACTCAAAAGCGGACTCTCTCAGTCGTCATACCCTCCACCAAGGGGAGTGGGTGTTAAATCATCAGATATTCAAGATGATAACCACAATATGGGGTATACCCGACATAGATCTCTTCGCTACAAGAGACAGGCAGGTAAAAACATTCGCCTCAATGTTCCGAACCGACAACCCCGATGTTCTCGATGCCCTCCAGGTTCCATGGACATTTCAGAAGGCATATGCCTTTCCTCCGTTGATTCTTCTTCCAACAGTAATCAGGAAGATAAGGGAGGACAGAGCGAATATAATCTTGATTGCCCCGTTTTGGCCAAAGAGACCATGGTTTTCCCTGCTCAGAGCCATGTCCATCTCAGATCCATGGATTCTCCCAGAGGATCAGGATCTTCTCTTCCAGGGGTCCTTCAACCACCCTCATGTGAAGGGACTACGGTTGACAGCCTGGAATTTGAGAGGCAGCTGTTAAAACTAAGAGGCTTCTCTGATAAAGTAATTGATACCTTATTGCTAAGTAGAAAAAGATCCACTACATCTATCTAAGTAAGAGTGTGGAAAAAATTCTTAAGCCTCTATCCATCAGCCCTGTCAAATGAAATTCCGGTCTCTATTATTCTCGAATTTCTCCAGAGAGGACGTGATTTAGGCCTTTCAGTTAGTACCTTAAAAGTACAAGTTTCTGCACTAGGAGCCTTGTATAGTCACAACATTGCGGGTGATAGGTGGATAGCCAGATTTATTTCAGCCTGCCAGAGATCAGAACCAGTTCAAATTCCCCACTTACCTCCTTGGGATGTTAATCTAGTCCTTGAAGCCTTGACAGATCACCCGTTTGAGCCCTTACACTCAGCTCACATTAAACACATCTCCCTCAAGACTGCTCTTCTTGTCGCTTTAGTATCGGCAAGAAGGGTAAGTGACATACAGGCACTATCAGTAGCTCCTCCCTTTATGTCAATATTTCCAGATAGAATTGTCCTGAAAACAGACCCTTCCTACCTACCTAAAATGTGTACTAAATTTCATAGATCTCAAGAAATAATTCTTCCTACTTTCTATAATAACCCTACAGATCAGGAAGAGGAGAAGTACCATACCTTAGATGTGAAAAGGGCTGTAATGACTTACTTAGACAGGACTAGCGCCTGGAGGAAGAGCAGGGCTCTCTTTGTTTCCTTTCAGGGTCAAAGGAAAGGAGCTGGTGTTACAAAAGGCACTTTATCCCGATGGATTCGGGAGGCGATATACCTGGCCTATTCGTTTAAAGGGGAAGATCCACCTGAGACTGTAAAGGCACATTCCCCACCAGAGCGATAGCATCATCTTGGGCTGAGCGGGCAGAGGTTCCAATAGATCTCATATGTAAGGCCGCAACTTGGTCTTCTCCTACTACCTTCTATAGTCACTATAGACTAGATCTATCTGCCTCCACTGACTTGTGTTTCGGTAGATCAGTTCTTAACACAATAATCCCCCACAAATAACTATCTCTGAAAGTCTCTCAGTGGGTGCTGTCGTGGCGAAGAGAAAACACCGGATTACGTACCGGTAATGCTCTTTTATAGAGCCACGACAGCACCCCTTCACTTCCCTCCCTTATATATTAGTTTGCATATGAGCACTATTAAGGGTGATTGGTTCTTGTAAATATACGTAATTAAGTTAAGATAAAATGATAATATAGAATGACCTACTAAAACTGGTGGGCAGTTCCTCGCAATCTCTGTAACCCAAACTGTGGGAGCGAGGGGGACCGCCCCTTTTATCTCTCCGTAGGGTTTCCTGTTCCTAGGGGCGGATCCCCTCTCAGTGTGTGCTGTCGTGGCTCTATAAAAGAGCATTACCGGTACGTAATCCGGTGTTTTTCCAATATTGTACCTTTATTTTATTTCCCTTTTAAGGAATTTGTTGGGATATTACTTTTTTCTCCCAAATAACCCTGTCTTACAGCATTCTGTCCTAGATCTCTTATATAGTGATTTCCTTGGTGTCAAACCTGCACATAAAGTGGTACTGTTATGGATTGTGTTTTTATGACCTATAACAATGCCCAGCAGCTGATTTTATGTGCCGTTATAAATGAGGGGCAATTCTCTTGGAAAGCAATCCATTTGGGTATAGTACCTAGCAGCGCGTTGTGCATGCGCGAACCCGTGGACTGCGCTTGTTTGTTATAGCAGCGCTTGCGTTCCACAGTGGACCCGGAGACACAGTTTCTTTAACTTCCGGGTTGGACTTGCATTCCACACATACTTCCGGATCTTGCATGTATTTCAAGAGCGGAAATGACGCATGGTAATGACCAGAGGTATGGCAGCATTTGATTGCAGGGCACGAGTATAAGTTCGGACAACTCTCGCCTGCCCACACACTATTACAGCGTCTCTATGATGGCACTAGTATGCTGGCACCACTATATCCCCTGAAGAGCATAAGCAAAACGCGTCGGGTAGAGTTCTTTTGAAGTGGTCCACCGCTGTATCCGGATGAAGGTTATGTCCCTGTGACATTAATGCGGGTGAGACCTTTCCAGTTTTTCTAGGATGCCTTGTTTACTTTGTCAATCCCCTTGAGGTTCTAAGGGGGAAGGTGGTAATCTCTGAATATACATAAGCTATAAAATAGTTGCATTAATTTACATCACCTCTACATTGACATGTTTGACATTGTTACCCCGTTTATTTTGGACCCTGATTTTTTGATGTGGTCTTAAGAGAGGGGCTTTTCTGTGGAGGGTCTTGGGCCCTAAAAGGATGTACAGAGTCATTGGACTAGTATAAGTTACACCCATTTGAAATGCTTTTTCTACTGTGGTTCTATTTTTTATTTATTTACACAGTAATGGGTGTCTGATCATCCTTATGTGGAGACTGCATAAATTAGGGGTGATTTGGTATTATTAATATGCGTATGATGCATCCCGCAAGTACTTTCTTTGTCTTTCGCACCTTGCACAAATTTTCATTTGGTTTGTCATTTATGGTCGTTGCAGATTTTTAATAAATTATAGGTTACTTTTTAAATCCATATCGCTATACATGTTATATTAGTTGGATTCCACCACTAGCTGATTAATTAGTAGACCTTGGAGACCTGAAATCAGTATGTCTAGGGGAGGTGATTCTTAGACCCAGAGGAGGGGAAGATTCAAACTCTATAAGGAGGCCCTCCCTGACAACATTGAGGACCCACTGGCAATTGGAAACCGCCAGTCATTCATGGAATAATCTAGAAAGCTTCCGCCCCACAGCGTCGGAGTCATAGCTCGTCCTGGTGCTGCTGCTGCTCGGGAACAAGGACATTCTTGCCTTTCCCCTTAGCGTAGCTCCACCTCCCGGTCTTCCCTTTACCTCTGGCTTAAGGGGTCTGAGGAAGAGAGGAGCAAAAAAAGTAGGACTTAGTCCTACCGGTAATAGTGTTTCCAGGAGTCCATCATGACAGCACCACCAGGAGGTTGTCCTTCGTATCCTTGATAGGGACAGGAACACAGAAGAGGTTAAATAGCCCCTCCCCACCACCACCCTTCAGTGATTTTCCCAAGTTCCACACCAGGATGGATGCAACGCTATTTTATTGAACTTCCTTCCTACACATGTTTACATCAACTATCAGACAGGAAACTCAAGGGAGGGTATATAAGGGGTGCTGTCATGATGGACTCCTGGAAACACTATTACCGGTAGGACTAATTCCTACTTTCCAGGACGTCCCTCCTGACAGCACCACCAGGAGAAATCCCAAATAACTCCTTAATTTAGGGTGGGATTACAGCCTGGAGGATTTTCCTCCCGAATGAAGTTTGTTGGTTTGCTATGACATCCAACCTTTAATGCTTACAAAAGGTATTTTACCTAGCTCAAGTTGCGGCTCTGCAGATCTGGTCCATAGAAGCACCAGCACTTTCTGCCCATGAAGCTGAGACTGCCCTCAGCGAGTGCGTTTTGAGGCTTTCTGGTGGGGATTTCCAAGTAGAGATATAGGCCGCACTAATAGCTGACTTAATCCATCTGGCTAGTGTAGCTTTGGACGCCTTCTTCCCCTTGTTTCTTCCAGACAACTGTCTGTGATTTCTAAGTAGTGGAGTATTGTTCTTTTAACGTCCAATGTGTGCAGAGAACGCTCCTTCTCATTACTGTAGTTCTGGCAAAAGGTAGGTAGAACGATCTCTTGATTTATATGGAAGTCAGATACCACTTTGGGAAGAAAGGCAGGATCCAGTCTAAGGATGATGCAGTCATCTTGAATCCATCAGATATGAGTCTCTAATGGAGAAGGATTGAATTTCCCCAATACACCTCGCTGATGTTATTGCCACTAAGAGGGCTTTAACGGTTACTGCTCTCAAATCTGCTTGATTTAGTGGTTTATATGGTTCTTTACAAAGTTCGTTCAGGACTAGGCTGAGGTCCCAGGGAGGTACCTCAGTAAAGAACTGAGAGCTGAAATTTGTACTTTTAGCGTACTGGGTCTTAAACCTTTATCAAAGCCTGATTGAAGAAAGTCTAGAATTCTTGGGATATCTGGGCCCTCAGATACTGATACAGGAGATGTATTTTAGGAGCAGAATTTCTTCCATATTTTCCTGTATACTGCAGAAGTCACCGGCTTTCTGCTATTCTGGATGGTAGAAATGACTGGTTCTGAAAAGCCCTTTTACCTCAGGATCTCCTTTTCAGGATCCAAGCTGCCAACTGTAGTAGGCCCGGGTTCTGATGAACTAGAGGGCCCTGAAATAAAAGATCCGGTCTTAGTCGTAGATGAACTGGCTCTTCTAGGGACATCCATCTCAGTAAGGGAAACCAGCTCCTTTTGGGCCTGTATGGTGCGATTAGGATTACTGATGCTTGGTTCTCCTGAATCTCAGTACTCTTGGTATTAGAGCCAATGGTGGAAAGGCATAAGCTAAGTTCATGTCCCGCTTCTGGGCCAAGGCGTCTATCCCTGACTGCCTGTCTCCTGGATTTAGAGAGAACGTCTCTGTCTTTGTGTTTTGTCTTGAAGCAAATAGATCTGCTTCCGGGAAGCCCCAGCGTTGGGTTAACTGAAGAAAGACCTCGTGGTTTAAGGACCATTCTGTGGGACAGTTTTTTTCTGTTCAGAAAGTCGGCTACTTGATTTTCGGTGCCTTTCAGGTGAACTGCCGTTATTGACCTCACTGTGCGTTCCACCCAGAAGATTATGTCTGACAAGTTCTGTAAGTGATGAGGTCTTGGGCCTCCCTGATGAAGTAGGAAGTCTACTGTTGTTGAATTGTCCGAGAAGACACAAACGTGTTGGCACTTTAGATTTCCCTGATATCTCTTTAGGGCTTCCCAGACTGCTCTGAGCTCTCTGTAATTCGAAGACCTGCTGCTTATTGACTCCGGCCAGTCCCCTTGCAAGTAGTTTCCTTCCATATGGGCTCCCCAGCCACTGAGGCTTGCGTCCGTGGTGATGTTTACACATGGATATGTTCTCCAGGGTCTTCCTTTCAAGGTTTACTTCCTCGGTCCACCATGACCGTGATCTTTTTGCCTGTCTGGATAAGAGCACTGCTGTCTAGAGATGAGTCTCTGCCGTCCCATAGTGAAAGGACTTCTTGCTGTACGGGTCTCGAATAGTACTGACTCCACTGGACACTGGTAATGCATGATGTCATCAAGCCCAGCACCCTCATGGCCTTTTCCTTATGGAGGTATACCTCCGTCTCTGAAATATCTGAATCTCTTTTTTGATGGATTCTTGTTTGTGCTGTGGGAGGTATGAGTGTTCCTGGATGGAGTCCAAAATCACTCCGATAAACAGTTTCCTTGTTTCTGGTTTGAGATCTGACTTTTAGATTGATTAGCCATCCCAGATTTTCTAGGACTGACCTGGTTGTTGCCAGATGTCTTTCCAGCTGTTGAGGGGAGTCTGCTATAAGAAGAATGTTGTCCAGGTTAAGAACGATTAGAATCTCTCTCGGAGGAAGACCATCACTTCTGGCACCAGCTTGGTGAAGACTCTTTGAGCAGATGAGAGGCCGAATGGCAGGCACCTGAACTGGAAATGTTCTATGTGGTTTCGGTTCCTTATAGCAAATCTTAGGTATTGTTGATGAGAAGAGTAGATGGGGACCTGGTAGTAGGCACTTTTTAGGTCTAGTGTGCACATTACTGAGCCTTTTTGAATTAGAGGTATCACAGATTTGAGGGACTCCATCTTGAATTGTTTGTATGATACCCACTGGTTCAGTGGTTTTAGATTTATGATTGTACGATGTTCTCCGCCTGGTTTCTTTATAGAGAACAGGCTTGAGTAGTGTCCCCTGAATCTTTGAGAGTTGGGTACCGGGATAATGGCTTTTAACTCGAGAAGGTCCTGTATATCGTCTAGAAGTCTCTGGTGGACTGTCGGAGACTGTCTGAGTCAGACAGAATCTCTTGGGAGGTAACTGGCTGAATTCTATCCTGTATCCTTGCTCTATCGTACTTAGGATCCATGAATGCTGAGTAATTTCTTGCCAGCCCTGTAGGAAGTATTGGAGTCTTCCACCCACTGTCCTGGCGTCATTGTTTGTTGGATGTTTGTTTTTGATCTTGGAAGGTACCTCTACCCCCTTTCGGGCAGCTCCATCGTCCACTTTTCCCTTTCCCTCTATAGTCCTGTCTGGGATGGGAACAAGTCCTACGAAATGGCGGCGTACTCTTTGGTTTCTCCTCAGGAAAGCCTTTTTTCTTGTCCGCTTTTTCAAGCAGTTCATCCAATACAGGTCCGAATACATGAAGGCCAGAGAATGGTATTGAACAGAGTTTGTTCTTTGATTGTGTGTCCCCGGACCATGACCTGAGCCATAGAGCCCGCCTTGCTGCACTGGATAAGGCATTGTTCCTTGCTGCAAAACTAACTGGTTCTGCCGAAGCGTCAGCCATAAAGTCCATCGCCATCTTCAGCAATGGTAACGACTTTAGGATCTCCTCTCTAGGGACTTTATTGTTAATTTGGTCTTCTAGTTTCTCTACCCATAGAGACATTGACCTGGCCACTGAAGTAGCTGCAATATTAGCATTCATGATGGCTGACGACGCCTCCCAGGCTTTTTTAAGGAGAGCTTCTGATCAATTATCCACAGGGTCTTTGAGACAAGACGAATCTTCAAACGGTATGGCTGTCTTCTTAGAGACCTTAGCCACTGGTATATCCACTTTTGGTACAGATTTTCATACTCTGGTCTCATCTGGGTCAAACGGGAGACGGTGTTTGAAGTCTCTTGGGACTATGAGTTTCTTCCCCACGTCCTACCACTCTTCCAGAATCATCTCCGTTATATGGTGATTTACTCTGAATACTCTGTTCCTGCAAGCTCCAAGCCCGCCAAACATTTCATCCTGAACTGTTAAGAGGCTCTGTGGCTTCTTCCACCTTCATGGTGTTTCTAACAGCCTGCAGGAGTATGTCCGTGTTTTCGGAAGAGAATCTATAGCTCTTCCTTTCTTCTGGGAACGAGGTTCACGGACCTTCGCCTTCCCAAGAGTCTGAGAGAGTGGACTGAGATCTCTCCTTCTGAGGAAATATCCTGCTCCCACCTGGGTCTTTTAGGATGGGGGGATTCAGCTGGCATCATAGATGATACCGTAGTCTGTACCTCTTCTCTGATCATACTTCTAATGCTGTCTAGAAAGGAGGTCTGCTCTTCTTTGAAAAGTCCTGACATACAAACGTTAGTTTTTTTAGTATGTCCTTCTGGTAGTCTGCTTGAGCATAAAGGACATATGATGTAACAGTCTTACGCTTAGTCACCGCTGCTGTACGCTTGGGCGCTTCTTTATCCTGCAATAGACATATAAGAGGGCCCTGTCGTTTGTATCCAACTAGTCCTAATTAAACACCACTATGTATCACTTACATGTTCAGGGGCGAGCTCTGAGGACTTCACGTCTTGACTAGCACCTTCCATGACTACTGGGTCAAATGGGCTGTCAACTGTCCGTGCCTAAATAGTCTACCTCACCTGTCTTCTAATCATCTGATTAGTCCTCCTTCCGAGCTCAGCTGCTGCAGATTCCCGGTGATTGACGGTCCCAGCTGTACTGCGCCTGCGTCATGTGTAACGCGCACAGACCGGCCTGGGATTCTGAATTTTCAGCGTCCCGGGCTTTCCCCTACTATCCAGCGCCATGTTCGGGCTCCTCATGTCAGAAAACGCCAGCGACGCTGAATCTGGCTGGCCACGCCCCCGAAAGCAATCCCCCAGCGCGCCCTCTCCGACTCAAGTGCCGGAAGTCCTGGTAGATGCCCCCGGAGCCGGAAGTTCAGGGGAATGCTGCCGCACATGGAGCACAGGCCCGGGACCTGCCGGCACCGCTGCAGCAGCTGCTGCCTCAGAGCCCTTTTGATGAAGGGATGAGGCAGCTGATGGGAGCACATAGCTCTACCTGGGTCGAGGGACCTCCGTCGGTTTGCTGCGATCCTGCAGGAATCCCTCCATCAGGACCCCCATGGTCCGGAGCCCGCACCTGGAGCAAGGACCACCTTTGGGAGCCTCTGCTCCCTGAAATCCAGGTACTCTTCTGGAGAACTCTCTCCTGCGTTTGTCCCTGATAGGGACAGGAATAACACTGAAGGGTGGAGGGGCTATTTAACATCTTCTGTGTTCCTGTCCCTATCAAGGATACGAAGGACAACCTCCTGGTGGTGCTGTCAGGAGGGACGTCCTGGAAAAACCGCTTCTTGGCAGGTTTCCGCTCAGGAAGAGTCTATCTGTGGCTTTTCCCAGTAGGTCATCAAGGGCTGGTCCAAATACATTTTCACCCTTAAAGGGGATGGAGCAAAGTTTAATCTTAGAAGGGACATCCCCACTTCACATTTTAAACTACAGGGCCCTCCTAGCACAGTTGGACTGGACCAGGGACCTAGTAGCAATGCAAACCGACTTAGGAGAGGAGTCTGCCAAAAATCCAGTTGCATTTTTAAGCAGCTGAAGGGAGTCTAACAACTCCCCTCTCGAGGTACCTCGATATATGTGACTCTCCAACTGATCCATCCACCGAAAGAGGGATCTAGCAACACAGGTGGAAGCTATATTCATCATAAGTGAAGAAGTGGAGGTCTCCCAGGATTTTTTCAGCAGGCTCTCCACCTTCCTATTCATAGGGAAAAAATGTAAGGATAGTAACACGGGCAATTGAATCAAAGGAAGTGGAGTCCTGCTGGTCTCGGAGGACTACTGCTACAGGCAACACACACACACACACACACACACACACACACACACACACACACACACACACACACACACACGAGACCCAACCAAGAGTCTTCAAATTTCAAATAATTAGGGGTAGACACCAAAGTGCCTTCAATTTTACCAGATTAAAAATAGCTATAATAGGGACCAACACGTCTTCCACTACAGCCAACCCAGCACATGGAGACCCAACCAGGACTGTTGACATTTCCACAAATTAGTGTAAAAATCTTCAGCAGCAACAGTAGGCACAGAAGTCCCACTAAAGATATCACAGACGCAATTATGCAAGTTCAGTTTAGCACACAAAAACAACATAGCTTAGTCTGTATTGACCATGAATAGGGGGTGCAAAAGTTCGTGGAGATCCACGACTTGTTCATCTTGATAAAAGTTAGGCGTTCTACACTTTCAGGGGGCAGCCGGCTACGCTCATCTGTCAGGACACCACCAGCAGAGCTGAAGACTTGTTTCGAGAGAACATTAGCTGCCGAGCATGATAAAACCTCCAAGGCATGAGAGGCACGCTCAGGCCACTCATCCATTTTTGAAGACCAAAATGTGAAAGGGTCCAAACTCTGATGGCATGGATATTCAGTTCTAGATACTCCTGCACCATCTTCAGCATTCGTGTCAGACTTGGACTCTTGTGCTGGAGCATGAGATGGTCAAAGGGCTTCTGCCACCTACTCTACTGTTGCTGCTAATGTTTTGGTGTTGATGAATTGATGTGCCAGAGGTCTTAAGTCGCTCTGTGATGCACACAGTCTCACTGCTGTCTTGGAGAAAACCTCTCTTAAGGTTGTGTAAGGCTCTTCCATGAGTTCCAAGCCGCTGCTGTGTAGGTGGCTGGGTAACTGATGCTTGTTTCGTTCGTCCCCGCCCAAACACGAACCAGAGTGAACTGTACTGTGTGTGATGTTGAGTAGGAGGAAGAGAAGCAGAGGCCTTTTGAAGCTGCACTTGCCATCCACTCGAGCACATGCCCTTTCTGGGTCTCAACAACATGGCGTATCGATGTGCAACTGCCATAAGGTAGTGGAGTAGCCTGACCAGTAACAGAAGTTGTCAACTGTCTTTGCAAAGGATGTGACATTGTTGGTTCACTAGTGCTTTCACTAACATTACCACCTACCCCACATACACCAAGCCTAATCTCCCTTCCACCACGATCTTGCTTTTTCCCGTCATGTTGCTCAGATAGTTTGGTAGGAGCACAGTAATAGCCCACAAAAAATAAGATTTTACTCTGCACCAGCTCTACACAGCTAAATTTCAGCGGCACTAAATGACAAGGTGAAATATGGTATGCTAAGTCGCGTTAGTCACAGAAGAATTGTTTCAGTGTGGATGAGACCTGTATGACTAAGATATGCTCCAAAAACAATTTCAAATTTTGATCTAGCCTGATATATCATGTTTGTCGGAACAATTTCACCACCACAAAATGACATGGGGGGGGATATGGCGTGCTTTTTTCACATTTAGCAACAGAAAGTCAGATTTAGAAAGGCTTACTCTTGCATGGAACACAATAGAAGCAATGCACAACACACTTCTATGAAATGTGCCTGATGTCTATGGACCTCGGTAATAGCACAAAAAAAAAAAAAAAACTGGAAAGGTTGATTTCACAGCCACACAGGACACTAGCCATCTAAACTATCTGACTTAGGGTACCGTTACACAAAACGATTTACCAACGATCACGACCAGCGATACGACCTGGCCGTGATCGTTGGTAAGTCGTGTTCGCTGGGGAGCTGTCACACAGACAGCTCTCCAGCAACCAACGATGCCGAAGTCCTCGGGTAACCAGGGTAAACATCGGGTTACTAAGCGCAGGGCCACGCTTAGTAACCCGATGTTTACCCTGGTTACCATCATAAATGTAAAAAAAACAAACAAACAGTACATACTCACATTCCGGTGTCCGTCAGGTCCCTTGCCGTCTGCTTCCCGCACTGACTGACTGCCGGCCGTTAAGTGAAAGCAGAGCACAGCGGTGACATCACCGCTGTGCTCTGCTTTTACTTTCCGGCCGGCAGTCACAGTCAGTGCGGGAAGCAGACGGCAAGGGACCTGACGGACACTGGAATGTGAGTATGTACGGTTTGGGTTTTTTTACATTTACGATGGTAACCAGGGTAAACATCGGGTTACTAAGCGCGGCCCTGCGCTTAGTAACCCGATGTTTACCCTGGTTACAAGCGAACGCATCGCTGGATCGGTGTCACACACACCGATCCAGCGATGACAGCGGGAGATGCAGCGACGAAATAAAGTTCCAAACGATCTGCTACGAAGTACGATTCTCAGCGGGGTCCCTGATCGCTGCTGCGTGTCAGACACAGCGATATCGTATGGATATCGCTGGAACGTCACGGATCGTACCGTCGTAGCGACAAAAGTGCCACTGTGAGACGGTACCCTTACAAACAACCACCTAGCTAAGTAGCTAAAATCTATCAGCACCCAGACCTAGTGTCAGGAACAGCCTCTCTGCGCTGTGCTAGTGACAAAACGGAGATAAAACAAGATGTCTGCTTTTTTCATGGAGAGGGACATGCCATTTCAGCAGCCAATGATACAAGCCATTGTGTCAGGACATTGTGGATGTTACCTGCGCCCTGATTGTGTGCACGAGCTGCAAAGTTAGGAAGAAAAAAAAAAAAAGTTACAAGCATGCCGCGCCTCTGAACTCTCCCCACCCCCTACCCTCATGAGACACGTGCCCCACACTCATTGTACACCACCACTATCCTAGGCAAAGCACTCAAAATATTTTAGTGGCAACGCAAATATTGCCGCGCACTTTTTAACGAATGTTACCAATTTTTCCTTGCGTTTCCAATCATGAATCCGAATGTACCATATTCGTGCTGAATTTATTTTTGGCGATAGTTTTCGAACATATTCGCTCATCTCTATTAAAGACCTGAAGGCCAGCCTGGAACAGTCTGGGTTCATGGTTTAAACAAGTAACATACGCCACACACTAAACCAAGCAGAGCTTTATGGGCGAAGGCCAAGGAAGAAGCCTTTGCTTAAGAAAGAGTAAAGACTGATTTTTAGCAGAGTACCTTGACAAACCACAATCCTGGGAAAAATCTTCTGTGGACAGAGGAAACAAAAAATAGAGCTTTTTGGTAATGCAAAGCAACAGTTTGTTTAGACAGCGCAATGAAGCATTTAAAAGGTAAAGAACACTACCAACAGTTAAGCATGATGGAGGATCCATAATGCTGTGGGGTAGTTTGACATTTTTTAATTTTATTTATTTTTACGGTGTTCACTGAAGGGCTTACATATTGTGAGTTTTATAGGATTGGTCGTTCCGAATGTGGCAATAACAAATGTGTAATTTGTTGGATTTTTTTTTTTTCTTTACCTAGTCCCGGTACATCAACTATTCCAGCTTTGATTGCTAATACGAATACAGCAATTACTATTCAGCTAAGCAGACAACAGACAGGACACTGCGTTCATTGCACAGGGTGCTGAGGCAGACATTGCACAAGGGAGACATTGGTCAAGTAAGATATCGAAGGGACCAGCCCCTGAAACTAGCGTCACTGATGACAGTTTCAGGGCAGCAAACGAAGATGGAAACCCCAATGTAAGTGCTCAGCATAGAACACTGGATAAATGTGATCCCAAGCATTTTGAAAAAACGTTCCAATAAAAAAAAAAAAAAAAAAACGCAAGCCCTCACTCAGGTCCATCAATCCTACTTTCACACTAGCGTCGGTACGGGGCCGTCGCGCTGCGTCGGCCCGATGTACCAATGCATACTGTGAAGAAAATGCCCGACATTGGCAGCGGAAGCAGTCGTAAGACGCTTCCGCTGTTTCATTGTAAGGTCCGGGGAGGAGGGGGCGGAGTTTCAGCTGCGCATGCGCGGTCGAAAATGGCGGTCCCGACGCACAAAAACGTTACATGTAACTTTTTTTGTGGCAGCGGTGCGCCAAAACACGATGCAACCGTCGCACGACGGTTGCGACGTGTGGCACTGCGTCGCTAATAAAAGTCTATGGAGAAAAAACGCATCCTGCAGACAACTTTGCAGGATGCGTTTTTTATCCACAACGACGCATTGCGACGTGCAGTGCACGACGCTAGTGTGAAAGTAGCCTTACAGTGCTTAAAACCGCAGTTAGCATCCACATTGGCATTTCTGTATGGAAGCCTGCCTAATTTACAACTTAACCCCTTCATGACCTTGGGATTTTCCATTTTTCTGTGTTCGTTTTTCACTCCCCTCCTTCCCAGAGCCATAACTTTTATTTTTCCATCAATTTGGCCATGTGAGGGCTTTTTGCGGGACGAGTTGTACTTTTGAACGACATCACTGGTTTTACCATGTCGTGTACTAGAAAACGGGCAAAAAAAATTCCAAGTGCGGTGAAATTGAAAAAAAAAAGTGCAGTCCCACACTTGTTTTTTGTTTGGCTTTTTTGCTAGGTTCACTAAATGCTAAAACTGACCTGCCATTATGATTCTCCAGGTCAGTACGAGTTCATAGACACCTAACATGACTAGGTTATTTTTTATCTAAGTGGTGAAAAAAAAAAAAAAATTAAAAAATTGTGCCATTTTACGATACTTGTAGCGTCTCCATTTTTCATGATCTGGGGTCGGTTGAGGGCTTATTTTTTGCGTGCCGAGCTGGCGTTTTTAATGATACTATTTCGATGCAGATACGTTCTTTTGATCGCCCGTTATTGCATTTTAATGCAATGTCGCGGCGACCAAAAAAACGTAATTCTGGCGTTTCAATTTTTCTCGCTACGCCGTTTAGCGATCAGGTTAATGCTTTTTTTTTTATTGATAGATCGGGCGATTCTGAATGCGGCGATACCAAATATGTGTTGGTTTGATTTTTATTTTATTTATTTTGATTGGGGCGAAAGGGGGGCGATTTAAGCTTTTATATTTTTTTATTTTTTTCACATTTTTTAAACTTTTGCCATGCTTCAATAGCCTCCATGGGAGGCTAGAAGCTGGCACCACTCAATCGGCTCTGCTACATAGCAGCGATCTGATGTTCGCTGCTATGTAGCAGAAATGCAGGTGTGCTGTGAGCGCCGACCACAGGGTGGCGCTCACAGCTGCCGGGGATCAGTAACCATAGAGGTCTCAAGGACCTCTATGGTTACAATGCTGAAGCATCGCCGACCTCCGATCATGTGACGGGGGTCGGCGATGCGATCATTTCCGGCCGCAAGCGGCAGTTAAATGCCGCAGTCTGTATGACAGCGGCATTTAAGTAGTTAATAGGCACGGGCAGATTGCGATTCTGCCCGCGCCTATTTCGGGCACATGTCAGCTGTTCAAAACAGCTGACATGTCCTGGCTTTGATGCGGGTTCACCGCCGGAGCCCGCATCAAAGCTTCGTACTATCCCGTCCGAGGTCAGAAAGGGGTTAGTGTCTCCAGTACCATGAGCTAGGCACAATGTACAGGCACTACAATGGCAAATTTGCAGTTTTCACTTAGCAACATCCACTGCTGCTCGTTTCTGGCAAATGAGTCAAAACAGTCACCTTGGTCAACTTAACCCTTCTAACTTCCTATTAAAAATAATGTTTCAAGAATTGTGCTGATGTAAAGGAGACATGGGAAAAGTTATTTATTAACCATTTTGTGTGACATGACTGATTTACTGCAGGGCTGTGGAGTCTGAGTCTGTATAAAATGGATGGACTCCTAAAATGTATAATAAATTGGGTACAGTATTCCAATGCAGTTTGTAGGGAATATTTTTTTCATGAGAATTTGGGAAAGTTATGCAATGTCCTATAAATGTCTGTCCTATTCCTTATCTAAGGTCTAGACTTTTAGCCGAGATGAATCTGTGCTGCAGTTTATGTTCATGATAATAAGTAGTGAAGATCCTCCTCTACAGATCACTAACGCCAACCTTATGTTCCGGCGCCCCGCTCTGACGTCACCGGAAGCACAACGGCCTTCTCCACCATGCGACTTCTGGAAATAGCAGTGTTTTGCCGGCCGGCGTCCAAGCCAAGAGCCCCCCATTGGGAGGAAGCTGCTCTACCCAGGAGCACGTCCGCTCAACTGGTCTCTGGGGCTGAGGGACTCGCCGCCGGGGAGTTTCCACCCTGGGCTGCTTGACAGGGGGAAGGATTGGACATGCACACAATCCCCCTGAGCCCATTGCACGGGCTGGCTGTTGGCTGAGGAACCTCTCAAAGAGGAGTCAGCCATGGTCCATCTGATGGAGGAAGGGAAGGCAAATTTTACCGCCTCCATCTGCGTGCCTTTCCATATAAACAGCAAGTTGTCTAAATCTACCAAACCATATATTTCTGAAAGGGTGGTCATCATTGTTTAAATGTTTCTTCCCATTTCACCATTACCAAATTAGCTAGCATGGGAGAAAAAAAAAAAAAAAAAAAAAATCACTCCCATGCTCATGCCTGTTTTGTAGAAAAAAAAAAAAAAGCGATCAAAATTAGAGTAGTTATGTTTCAATAAATTGGTGAGATAAAAAAATCTTTTGTAACTATCCTACAGACTGAATTTGTCTAAATGGTATGATAAACTGGTCCTAGCTATATCACGGGAAATGGAGGGATAAAGTCCATCCACATAACACGATAGCCAACTGTATTCTTTTTCCCAAATAAAGTTTTCAAAGATTACTACTACAAATTTAAATGTCTTATGTGGCTTGGTGTTTCTGTTACTAACGATTGTAAGGTTGGTTTCTCATTTGCCGCCAGAAGACACCACGCCAATGCTCCCCAGAAGACAGCAGCGCAGAACGCAGGAAAGGCGTGAGCATGGAACCTAAATTTTCTCCCAAGCTAGATAATTTGGTAATGGCGATATGGGAGGAAACATACTTACACAATCTCATACTTATCCCTCTCAGTGTATCCTCACCCATTCCCTGTAGACTGTGAGCCCTCGTGGGCAGGTCCTCTCTCCTCCTTTACTTGTGTGTGCCTTGTTTTACTCATGTTTATTGTACTTGTCTATATTTGCCCCGTTCACATGTAAAGCGCCATGGTATTAATGGCGCTTTAAGATGTATAATAATAACATTTATTATTACAACACTTTTAGAAACATCATATGGTTTGGTAGATTTATAGATGACCTGCTGTTTATATGGCTAGGCACGCAGATAGAGGCGGTAAAATTTGCTGAATATTTGAACATCAATTTTAATCTTAAATTTACTTATTTCTATGATAAAGTCAAAATTTATTTTTTAGATCTAAAATTGCTGATGATAGACAATCTGGAGTCCACATTACCCCCTACAAAAAACCCACAGCGAGTAACAGTATATTTAGCAGCAACTTCATGTCATCCTCCACACATAAAATACTATACCATATGGGGAGTTGATCAGAACCAAATGTATTTGTTCAGACCCAGTAACGTTTCAATTGGAAAGGGAAAAAGTCTGTAATAGACTTGCTAGTAGACGACACACAAATTGGACTTTGAATAAAGCAAAAGCCCGAATTGATGGGGTGGATAGGAACACTTATTTAAGGATAATAGAAAATATAGTAAAAATACTTCATGGGGACAACAGATTATAGTCCCCAATTCAAAGATATAGTTGATATAATAAAAAGATATATCCCTATGCTAAATCAAGATAAACTAAAATGCATAATTTCAAAAGACATACGATATGTGGCCAAAAAAGCCCCTACCTTAGGCTCTATTCTATCGCCAAGATTGTTTAATAATAATACTAAAAATAGGAAAAAAATACTTTGCTGAATCTTACAGGATTTTTTAAGTGTGGAGACCAACGATGTCTAGTATGTGAATTTGTTTCAAAGTCGAATATATTTCAATCACAACAGTTTAAAAGAATTTTGCATCAAACATTTTATGAATTGTAATGACACCTATGTGGTATATTTGATTGAATGCACCACTTTCAAGCTGTAATATGTGGGGTGTACAACCTGTACCTTAAAAACAAGAATTCGCCAACATTTGTCTGATGTGGGTACCCAATTCAGCAGCTGTTTCATCTTACTCCGTATCAAAACATTTTGCTAATGTCCATAAGGGAAATACAACTTGATTTCCATTCTGCGCAATAGAAAAAGTATATAAACCGTATGGAGGTGGAGATCACAGAAGGAAACTACTGAATAGGGAATCCTTCTGGATCTTCACCTTGGAAATCTGCATGGTCTGAATCATAGACAGGATTTGATTCTGCAATATTAAATGTTGTTATTAAACAATGTTTTTCTTCAGTCATGCTTTTATACACTTTTCTTTGTTTTTAATCAATAGGTGACTACTTAGTTTGAATATGGTATATTGTAATTTGGTTTTGGTTTTAAATCTAAGCATAAATTGGAACAGCTAGCATAGGGCGTCAATTAAAGGGGAATCAATCGAAGCTAAATCAGCTGTGATGACTTCTAAGAGTAAAGTATAAGATTCATCCTGTCTCACTCTATGCATGCCATGATTAAGACTTTTGTCGAAACGAGTTGGTAAAACACAGATATGTGCATAATGCTGTGATTTATTCATATTTTTCATGTGGTTTTCCGTAAGAATAACCCTTTTTTACTATTGATGAATAAAAATTGGATTTTTAGCTATTGTTCCTGCTGGATACATCATCTATTTTTTCAGTTTGAACCGGCTGCTCAACCCTTTTCTGTGCAGAAACAGATGAGGAAAAGCTTATACTCAGGTGAGCTGACTATTCTTTTTCCATTTTGGGCCTCATCTTGTAGTAAAGTTCCCATCCTAGTCCTCATCTTGTAGCAATGTGCCCATCCTGGTTCCCTTCTTCTAACAATGGCCCATCCTGTAGCAGTTTTCCTTATTGTGCCTTTATCCGCATACGGAGGAAAAAAAAAAAAAAAATAAAATAAGGATTTGGATCAATAGAAATGGAATGACCTAAAAAGACACTTTAAATTAAATTACCACACAAAAAAAAAAAAGTTAAAATGCCTCTTTTCAGTCACAGCAGTTCCCCACTCCCACAAGAAAAAAAAAATAAAAAATTATATATTTAAAACCAGTTCCAACTGACAGAAGAAAGTTTCAGAAATCGGCAACACTTGTGAAATACAAAGTGTTGCATCGCTGTAACTGCACCGACCAGGACATCTGATGCCAGATCGTTTGTTTTTAACCGCACCACAAATGCCATAAATACAAAACCCAAAGAACGGCAGAATTGGAGCCTTTCCTCCCTTTATCCACTCCCACCACCAGTTTCCAGTATATTTTATGATAAAATGAACGGTAAGATTCAAAACTACAATTCCCCCTGCAAAGAAAAGGGAAAAAAAAAAAAAAAAAAAAAAAAAAAAAGCCCTCACACATCTATGTTACCATAAAAAGCCCATTTAAAGGGAACCTGTCACCCCGTTTTTTCCGTATGAGATAAAAATACTGTTAAATAGGGCCTGAGCTGAGCATTACAATAGTGTAGTTTATGTACCCCGATTTCCCACCTATGCTGCCGAAATACGTTACCGAAGTAGTCGTTTTCGCCTGTCAATCAGGCTGGTCAGGTCAAAAGGGTGTGGTGTCCTCCCCCAGATCTTGCGTAGTGTTCCGTTGGTGGCGTAGTGGTGTGCGCATGCCCAAGGTCCCGAATCCTCTGCCAGGGGTGTGAAAACAACAGCGATGTCCGTTATTCCATTGGTGGTCGGTGGGCGCGGCCATCTTGCTTTGGCCGCAGAATCGGCGCTCTGCTGGCCGCGGCTTCAGGAAAATGGCCGCGGGCATCCGCGCGTGCGCAGATGGCTATCGCGGCGGCCATTTTCGTGAAGCAGAATTCGCATCTCGGCTTCACAAAAATGGCCGCCGCGATAGCCATCTGCGCACGCGCGGATGCCCGTGGCCATTTTCCTGAAGCCGCGGCCAGCAGAGCGCCGATTCTGCGGCCAAAGCAAGATGGCCGCGCCCACCGACCACCAATGGAATAACGGACATCGCTGTTGTTTTCACACCCCTGGCAGAGGATTCGGGACCTTGGACATGCGCACACCACTACGCCACCAACGGAAAACTACGCAAGATCTGGGGGAAGACACCACACCCTTTTGACCTGACCAGCCTGATTGACAGGCGAAAACGACTACTTCGGTAACGTATTTCGGCAGCATAGGTGGGAAATCGGGGTACACAAACTACACTATTGTAATGCACAGCTCAGGCCCTATTTAACGGTATTTTTATCTCATACCGAAAAAACGGGGTGACAGGTTCCCTTTAAAAAGGAGCAGCTTATCCTAAACTGTGTAAAACAATACAGCATTTTGGGGTAGTAGCGTGTTGGTGCCATTTTGGGGCCAGCAGAAAAAAACTGAAGGTTTTTTTTGCTTTGTCAAGTCTTTCTGTGAGGTGTAAAGTGTCCAAAATAAAACAAATAAGAAAAAAACCACAGAGGTGTTAATCATGGAGTCATGCACGTAATACAGAGCTGGGGCTAGAAGGATGCGCACACGGACAGCTCCCGCCGCAGTCATGGCTGCATGGCAGGCCGGACACTCACCTGTCAGCGCAGCAGCACCTGTGCCCTCTGCGGTCAGCGCGCTCCCAATTTGAGGAGGGCGGAGCGGGTAGCAGAGAAGTGGACAAGCTGACAGGACGCTGCAGCTGTCTCTGACGCGGAAGCGTGGTGTGTATGTGGAAAGGAGCGCACGCTGTAAAAAAAAAAGAGCGGGAAAGCAGTGAGCCACCGAAGCAGAGTTTCTGTGTAATGAGCGAAAGTCGTGACGTCACCCACTTACCGTCCTCTCTGAACAGCGGGCGGGACAAGCCAGTCATCAGGTGTCCTAGCTGAGAAATGGCGTCCCCTGACGTAACCTTGCACTTCAGATAGTGCGCTGATTATCTACCTCAGTCACTGATAAGCCTGCAGATATGGACTCTTTCTGACAAGAGCCGGCCTTTGGTCAGCTCAAGCTCCATAAATAGTGGGCCCACTCCAAAGATTATATTGGAGGGGGTTAATGCGTTACAAGGGCAATTGTGAAAACAAAAATTGTAGAGTTTATGGTTTAATAAGAGTGGTAAATCAATCGCCACACACATGGCGTGTTTGCAGCCAGGTGCGCCATAGCTCCTTTATATTCCATTCACATGCCTGGCTCCGTGTAGTGCATGGCCACCACAGGCTCCACCATGGCGGGAGATGTTTTATCATCTGTCACGTATGAGGGCCCTAAAAGGGATGTGGGTGGTTGTGATAGAGAACCCATTATTAGCGGTTAGGGTTTATTATTAGCGGTATTAGGGTTAACCCATTAGGCTACTTTCACACTTCCGTCTTTTCAGATCCGTCACAATCCGTCAGTTTTTGAGAATGCAGGATCCTGCAAAAAAATTTCTCCCACGGACTTGTATTAGCGACGGATTGTGACGGATGGCCATCCGTTTCCTCCGTCGTGCACTGGATCCGTCGTAAAATAGCGGTCCGTCGGACAGAGAAAACGTTCATTGTAACATTTTTTGTGCACGTCGGAAAATCGTTCAGCTACGCATCCTGCGCTGCCCGTCGTCGGCTATAATGGAAGCCTAGGGACGCAGGATCCGTCACTGACCGTCACACACTGGAATCCAGCGACGGATCCATTTTTTCCCTTCTGAGCATGCCCGGAAGGATTTTCAAGTCTCTCTCTCTCTTTACTGCACCACGACGGACCCCAGAAAACGGAAGTGTGAAAGTAGCCTTAGCGATTATTCCCGCTCTGATGCGGAAGTGAGTCCGTTTGCGATAACCAGTCAGCGACACGAAACGACCAGCGATCATCTGCTTGTTTCGCAGTCGTCTAATATCCTATTTATATAGGCAGATGGCAGTAAGGGTATGTGCACACGTCAGGATTTCTTGCAGAAATTTCCTGAAGAAAACCGGAAATTTTCTGCAAGAAATCCGCATGTTTCTTTTTGCATTTTTTTCACGTTTTTTTCACTTTTTTTAGCATTTTGCAAGCGTAATTAGCTTGCAGAATGCTAAAGTTTTCCAATTGATCTGTAGCATCGCTTGGAAAACTGATTGACAGGTTGGTCACACTTGTCAAACATAGTGTTTGACAAGTGTGACCAACTTTTTACTATAGATGCAGCCTATGCAGCATCAATAGTAAAAGATAGAATGTTAAAAATAATTTAAAAAAATGGTTATACTCACCTTCTGCAGACAGCCGATCTCCTCAGCGGCGTCCGTTCCTATAGATGGTGTGTGCAGGACCCTCGATGACGTCGCGGTCACGTGACCGCGACGTCATCGCAGATCCTTCACACACACCAGCTATAGGAACCGAAGTGGCAGCGTGCACCTGAGAGGCGGGAAGACTCCGGGGGGCCATCGAAGGTGAGTATATGACTATTTTTTATTTTAATTCTTTTTTTTTACCAATTATATGGTGCCCAGTCCGTAGAGGAGAGTCTCCTCTCCTCCACCCTGGGTACCAACCGCACATGATCTGCTTACTTCCCGCATGGTGGGCATAGCCACATGCGGAAAGTAAGCAAATCAATGCATTCCTAGTTGTGCGGAATCCCCGCAATTCCGCAAATTTAATGAACATGTTGCTTTTTTTCCGCGATGCGATTTTTTCGCGGAAAAAAGTGCAACATTTGCACAAGATATGCGGAATACACTGGAAATAATGGGAGGCATATGTAAGTGTTTTTTTCGCGTTTTTATCACTTTTTTTATAGCGAAAAAACGCAAAAAAAACGCAAAAAATACTGAACGTGTGCACATGGCCTAAATGATGTGCACTGAGCGAACTGTAATGGATTGTACACACGAAAAGATCATTTCACCTGATGAGCAAGCATAATCAAACAAGCATAATCAGATTAAGGCTATGTGCACACGTTGCGGATTAGGCTTAGGAATTTCTGGTGCGGATTCTGCCTCTCCTGGCAGAAAAAACACCTGCGTTTTTTTGTGCATTTTTGCTGCGGTTTTCTTGCGGATTTGCTGCGGTTTTTACCCCTGCGGTTTTCTATAATGGAGTGGTTACAAAAACGCTGCAGATTCACAAAAAAAGAATTGACATGCTATTTCTTTTAAACCGCAGCATTTCCGCAGCGGATTTTCCGCAAAGTGTGCACAGCATTATTTTTTTCCATTGATTTACATTGTACTGTAAATCAATTGCGGATCTGCAGCGTTTCTGCACCTCAAAAAACGCTGCTGATCCGCAGCAAATCCGCAACGTGTGCACATACCCTAAGACTTTCCTGACCACCTGATACATCAGCTAGGGCTCCCCTATTCGATGCATGCTAGGGAGCTGAGCTTCTATAAACTTTTTTTTAATCATTTTTAGTTTTTCCTAGAACCTCTTTTAAGGCTATGTGCACACACTGCGGATTTTGCTGCGGATCCGCAGCGGTTCCGCCGCAGTTTCCCATGCGTTTACAGTACAATGTAAACCTATGGGAAACACAATCCGCAGTACCCATGCTGCGGAAAAAAACGCGCGGAAACACAGCGGTTTATATTCCGCAGCATGTCAATTCTTTGTGCGGATTCCACTGCGGTTTACACCTGCTCCTCAATAGGCTTCCGCAGGTGTAAAACCGCAGTGGAATCCGTACTAATTCTGCAATAAATCGGCAGTAATTCCGCAGGAAATCTGCAGGTAAAACGCAGTGCCTTTTACATGCGGATTTCACAAATCGCTGCCAGAAAGATCCGCAGAGCTCCAAAATACGTGTGCACACACCCACACCCTTAGGCCGGTTTCACACGTCAGTGGCTCCGGTACGTGAGGTGACAGTTTCCTCACGTACCGGAGCCACTGACACACGTAGACCCATTAAAATCAATGCATCTGTGCAGATGTCATTGATTTTTTGCGGACCGTGTCTCCGTGTGCCAAACACGGAGACATGTCAGTGTTCGTGGGAGTGCACGTATTACACGGACCCATTAAAGTCAATGGGTCCATGTAAAACACGGACCACACACGGACCTTCTCCATGTGCAGTCCGTGTGGCGTGCAGGAGACAGCGCTACAGTAAGCGCTGTCCCCCCCACATGGTGCTGAAGCCGCCATTCATATTTTCTCTGCAGCAGCGTTTGCTGCATAGAAGATATGAATAATAGTGTTTAAAAGAAAGATCTATGTGTCCGCCGCCCTCCCACCCCCTGTGCGCCCCCCCGCTGTTCTGAAAATACTCACCCGCCTCCCTCGCAGTGTTCTGTGCTGGCCACCCCTTCTACTGTATGCGGTCACGTGGGGCCGCCGATTAGAGTCATGAATAGGTGGCTCCACCTCCCATAGGGGTGGAGCCGCCTATTCATGACTGTAAATGAGCGGCCCCACGTGACCGCATACAGTAGAAGGCGCGGTCAGACCAGGAAGCAGCGACAGCCAACGAGGGAAGCGGGTGAGTATTTTCAGAACAGCGGGGGGGCGCACAGGGGGTGGGGGGGCAGCGGACACATAGATCTTTCTTTTAAACACTATTATTCATATCTTCTATGCAGCAAACGCTGCTGCACAGAAGATATGAATCGCGGCTTCAGCACGATGCAGTGTACCACACGCGTGGGTACCACACGCTCCGTGTGGTACCCACGCGGCACACGTGTGCCGCACGTATGGCCTACGTGAGCTCACGGGCACACGGACACGGATAACTCCGGTACCGATTTTTTCCGGTACCGGAATTATCTGGACGTGTGGGACAGCCCTTACAGTGTCTGGCTACTGGTGTTTTTTGTTTGTTTTGTTTTTTTTAACTTGTATTAAAGGAATACCCCCCTCAGGCGTTTGTAACTAAAAGAGCCACCTTGTGCAGCACAAATGCTGCATTCTGACAAGGTGGCTCTTTTAGTTATGATGCCTGCACATGCTGAAATAAATGTTTATAAAATGTGCCCCCTCTTACCCTGAAATGTTCCCGGAGGTGGGACTTTCCTTCCTAATCAGACGCAGCACAGCTGTCACTCTGGACCTGTGCGCACCGGGTGCCGCCTCCTCTTGCTGCATTATCGTCCCTGGCGCCTGTGCTGTAAGTACAACGGGGCAGCGCAACTGCGCACGCCTGAAAAAAAACCGTAATGCGCAGGTGCCGGGGAAAATAATGCTGCAAGAGGAGGCGGCGCTGGCGCGCACAGGCCCGGAGTGACGGCTGTGCTGCGTCTAATTAGGAAGGAAAGTCCCGCCCCCGGGACGATTTCAGGGTATGTGGGGGCACATTTTATAAACGGTTATTTCAGCATGTGCAGGCATCATAACTAAAAGAGCCACCTTCACCGTCAGAATGCAGCATTTCTGCTGCACAAGGTGGCTCTTTTAAGTTACAAACGCCTGAGAGGGGTGACAGGTTCCCTTTAATTAGCGAGTGGCTTCCAAGCTGAAGTATAATCAGATCCCTTCATTTAAATGGAACCTGTCACATCCAAGATGCTATTAACTTGCAGATATTGGGTTAATCTCCAGGTTAAGGCCTGGGTCACACTTGCGAGTGCAATGCGAGAAACTCGCTCATCAATACCTGCCACTCGGGACCAGAGTGTGCGGCTGCATGTATTTCTATGCAGCTGAACACTCCGGTCCGAACCATCGGCAGCAGTGCCAGGTATTGAGGTGAGAGACTTACGTGCGTTTCTTGCATTGCACTCGCAAATGTGTGACCCTGGGCGCGGTTATAGCCGCTCTCTATACACTGGGTGGTGTCTGATCCTGCATCGGTGCCACCCACTGACTGAAACCTAGCTACCGGGAGGAATGAAGTTCATTTCCTCCCAGGGGGCTAAGTGCAGGCGCTGGGTAGGTTCAGAACACTATTAAAGGGACTCCGTCACCTGAATTTAGCGGGCTATGTAAATGCCCTGTGTCCGGTCCGACGGGCAGTGGGTTTTTTTTGCCTCCACCCCATCGTTCCTCGCTGTCCGCAATATTTTCCGGAATTGGAGTAGGTGTTCTCCATACTTCGCGCGTGTGCAATGCAATCTTTTATCGCGTACGTGTAGTATGCTTTGCCCATCTGCGGGCAAAGCCGAAAAGCATTACTGCGCATGCGCCGGCGCACTATGTCCCGGAACACAGAGAAATACTTCCGGAACATAGTGCGCTGGCGCATGCGCAGTAATGCTTTTCGGCTTTGCCCACAGATGGGCAAAGCATACTGTGCATGCGCGAGACAAGATTGTATTGTGCACGCACGAAGTATGGAGGACACCTACTCCAATTCTGTAAAATATTGTGGACAGCGGGGAAGGATGGGGTGGAGGCAAAAAGAAGAAACATCGGACCGGACACAGGGCATTTACATAGCCCGCCAAATTCAGGTGACAGAGTCCCTTTAACCTGCAGATTAACCCCATATCTGTAGGTTAATCGCATTTTTTTCACGTAACAGTTTCTCTTTAACTATTTCGTATCTTGCGTTCAAAAGACTGAACATAAGAACAGCACGTCACACAGAAATGTACCGTATATGTTCATTTTTTGCCATTAAAATGAAATAAGATATATAGTATCGCCGCGTCTGTAAAAGTTTGATCTATCAAAATGTTAAATTAAGCAACCTGCAAATGCCATAAAAAGAAATTCAAAAATTGATACACAAGAAATTATTTTTTTTTTCTACTGTTGCCGCAACTCCTGCCAAAAGGATGCAGTTAAGGCCATGTTTACACATTCAGTATTTGGTCAGTATTTTCCATCAGTATTTGTAAGCCAAAACCAGGAGTGGGTGGTTTTAGTAAATGAGCTGCAACCTCCAAGCAGCTTCCCCATCCCCCCTCACAATCCCTTTGACCTAGCCATAATCAACTTTCATAATCATTCCACCTCCAATTATACTCTTTGGCCACGTGCACACATTGAGTGTCTTTTTATCTCGGTATTTGTAAGTCAAAACCAGGAGTGGGTAATAAATGATGAAGAGGTGACGTGTTTCTATTAGGCCGGGATCACACATATGCGAGATACGGCTGAGTCTCGCAGGTGAAAACCCAGCTCTGGCACCGGCACTCTGGAGCGGAGTGTGCAGCCGCACAGCAATACATATAGCAACACGCTCCGCTCCAGAGTGCCGGCGCCAGAGGAGGGTTTTCACCTGCGAGACTCGGCCGTATCTTGCATATGTGTGATCCCGGCCTTATACTTTTCCTCTGATTGTTCCACTCCTTGTTTTGGCTTACAAATACTGATGTGAAATACTGAAAGTGTGAATGTCACCTTAAAGTGATCAAAACACTGTATCTTTCAAAAAAATGGTATACTGTATATACTCGAGTATAAGCCGAGATTTTCAGCCCATTTTTTTAGACTGAAAGTGCCCCTCTCGGCTTATACTCGAGTCATTGTCCCAGGGGGTCGGCGGGGGGAGGGGGAGCGGCGGCTGTGACATACTCACCTGCTCCTGGCGAGGTCCCTGCATCTCTGGGCGCTGACAGCTTCTTCCAGCGTTGAGCGGTCACATGGTACCGCTCATTACAGTAATGAATATGGACCCGACTCCACTCCCATAGGGATGGAGCCGCATATTCATTACTGTAATGAGCGGTAACGGTGACCGCTCAACGCTGAAAGAAGCTGTCAGAGACCGGAGATGCAGGATCCGTGCCAGGAGCAGGTGAGTATAATGGGGAGGGGGAGCACTGCGCGATATTCACCTCTCCTGGTTCCGGCGCCGCTCCGTCTTCCGCGTCCTCTGCAGTGACACTCAGGTCAGTGGGCGCGATGACGTGGTTAGTGCGCCCCCTCTGCCTGAACGTTAGTGCAGAGGACGCGGAAGACACAGCGACGCCGGAATGAGGACCGGTGAGTATTGCAAGTGCCGGGGGCCTGAGCGACGAGAGGTATGTGATTTTTTTTTAATCGCAGCAACAGTATATGGGGCAAATATCTCTATGGAGCATCTTATGGGGCCATATTCAGCATTTGTGGAGCACTATATGGGGCAAATATCTTTATGGAGCATCTTATGGGGCCATAATCAATATTTGTGCAACACTATATGGGGCAAATATCTCTATGAAGCATCTTATAGGGCCATAATCAACATTTGTGCAGCACTATATGGGGCAAATATCTCTATGGAGCATCTTAGGGGCATAATCAACGTTTGTGCAGCATTATATGGGGCAATTATCTTTATGGAGCATCTTATGGGGCCATAATCAACGTTTGTGCAGAATTATATGGGGCAAATATCTTTATGGAGCATCTTATGGGGCCATAATCAACGTTTGTGCAGCACTATATGGGGCAAATATCTCTATGAAGCATCTTATGGGGCCATAATCAACGTTTGTGCAGCACTATATGGGGCAAATATCTTTATGGAGCATCATATGGGGCCATTATTAACCTTTGTGCAGCATTATATGGGGCATATTTTAATATGGAGCATCTTATGGGGCCCATCATGAACTGTATGGAGCATTATATGGGGCTCCTGATTCAATATGGATATTCAAAAACACTTAACCTACTGATATCTCAATTAATTTTACTTTTATTGGTACCTATTTTTATTTTTGAAATTTACCGGTAGCTGCTGCATTTTCCACCCTAGGCTTATACTCGAGTCATTACGTTTTACCAGTTTTTTGTGGCAAAATTAGGGGGGTCGGCTTATACTCGGGTCGGCTTATACTCGAGTATATACGGTAATCAAAAACATTAGTTTGCCATGCAAAAATAAGCCCTCCAACAGCTCCAATGACTAAAAAGAGAGAACGCTTCGGTCTCAAAAAAATTGAGAAATTATCAAACTTTTTTTCACTTACCAAAAATTGTTTGATTTTTTTTTTATCACCGTAATCATACTGCTCTAACAAAGTGGAACTGTGTTTTTTTTGCACAATTTCTTTGAACTTGGAATTTTTTGCCTGTCTGCCAGTACATTGAATAGTAAAACAAATTGTGTCATTCAAAACCGAAACATGTCCTGCAAAAATCAAGCGTATGGCTATGTAGACTGAGATATGAAAAAGTTGTGGTTCTTGGAAGAAGGGGAGGAGTGTCATGATCTCAATGGCAAGAGATCATAGCATCAGCATATATAGGAACTAGCTCTTGGAAGATGGAAACTGAGCTGACCATGAACTAAACCTAACGCACAACTAGCAGTGGCCGGGTAGCATGCCTACGTTGATTCTAGATGCCCAGCACCAGCCGGAGGACTAAATAAAGCTAGCAGAGGAAAATATTAGTCCTAGCTCACCTCTAGAGAAATACCCCGAAAGGAGACAGAGGCCCCCCACATGTATTGGCGGTGAATCAAGATGAAATAACAAACGTAGTATGAAAATAGGTTTAGCAAATTTGAGGTCCACTTACTACATAGCAGAAGACAGAAAGGACACTTTCATGGTCAGCTAAAAAACTCTATCAAAACACCATCCAGAAATTACTTTAAAACTCTGGCATTAACTCATAACACCAGAGTGGCAATTCCTGTTCACAAGAGCTTTCCAGACACAGTAACGAAGCTACAGCTGTGAACTGGAACAAAAATGCAAAAACAAACATGGACAAGAGTCCAACTTATCTAGTAGTTGTCTAGGAGCAGGAACAAGCACAGAGAGGCTTCTGATAACATTGTTGACCGGCAAGCAACTAACAGAGCAGCAAGGTTATATAGCGACTCCCACATCTTGATGGGAACAGGTGAACAGAGAAGATGAAGACACCAGTTCAATTCCACCAGTAGCCACCGGGGGAGCCCAGAATCCAGATTCACAACAGTACCCCCCCCTCAAGGAGGGGGCACCGAACCCTCACCAGAACCACCAGGGCCATCAGGATGGGCCCTATGAAAGGTACGAACCAGATCAGAGGCATGAACATCAGATGCATTCACCCAAGAATTATCCTCCTGGCCGTATCCCTTCCACTTGACCAGATACTGGAGTCTCCGTCTGGAAACACGAGAGTCTAAGATTTTCTCCACAACGTACTCCAACTCACCCTCAACCAACACCGGAGCAGGAGGCTCAACGGAAGGCACAACCGGTACCTCATACCTGCGCAATAATGACCGATGAAAAACGTTATGAATAGAAAAGGATGCAGGGAGGTCCAAACGGAAGGAAACAGGGTTAAGAATCTCCAATATCTTATACGGGCCGATGAACCGAGGCTTAAACTTAGGAGAAGAGACCCTCATAGGGACAAAACGAGAAGACAACCACACCAAGTCCCCAACACGAAGACGAGGACCAACACGACGACGGCGGTTAGCAAAAAGCTGAGTCTTCTCCTGGGACAACCTCAAATTGTCCACCACCTGCCCCCAGATCTGATGCAATCTCTCCACCACAGCATCCACTCCAGGACAATCCGAAGATTCCACCTGACCAGAGGAAAATCGAGGATGAAACCCCGAATTACAGAAAAACGGGGACACCAAAGTGGCAGAGCTGGCCCGATTATTGAGAGCGAACTCCGCCAATGGCAAAAAAGCAACCCAATCATCCTGGTCAGCAGACACAAAACACCTCAGATATGTCTCCAGGGTCTGATTAATCCGCTCAGTCTGGCCATTCGTCTGAGGATGGAAAGCGGACGAAAAAGATAAATCTATGCCCATCCTAGCACAGAATGCCCGCCAAAATCTAGACACGAATTGGGTCCCTCTGTCAGAAACGATATTCTCAGGAATACCATGCAAACGAACAACATTTTGAAAAAACAGAGGAACCAACTCGGAAGAAGAAGGCAACTTGGGCAGAGGAACCAAATGGACCATCTTAGAGAAACGGTCACACACCACCCAGATGACAGACATCTTCTGAGAAACAGGCAGATCTGAAATAAAATCCATCGAGATGTGCGTCCAAGGCCTCTTAGGAATAGGCAAGGGCAACAACAATCCACTAGCCCGAGAACAACAAGGCTTGGCCCGAGCACAAACGTCACAAGACTGCACAAAGCCTCGCACATCTCGTGACAGGGAAGGCCACCAGAAGGACCTTGCCACCAAATCCCTGGTACCAAAAATGCCAGGATGACCTGCCAACGCAGAAGAATGAACCTCAGAGATGACTCTACTGGTCCAATCATCAGGAACAAACAGTTTATCAGGTGGGCAACGATCAGGTCTATCCGCCTGAAACTCCTGCAAGGCCCGCCGCAGGTCTGGAGAAACGGCTGACAATACCACTCCATCCTTAAGGATACCTGTGGGCTCAGAGTTACCAGGCGAGTCAGGCTCAAAACTCCTAGAAAGGGCATCCGCCTTAACATTCTTAGAACCCGGTAGGTATGACACCACAAAATTAAACCGAGAGAAAAATAATGACCAGCGCGCCTGTCTAGGATTCAGGCGCCTGGCGGTCTCAAGATAAACCAAATTTTTGTGGTCAGTCAATACCACCACCTGATGTCTGGCCCCCTCAAGCCAATGGCGCCACTCCTCAAAAGCCCACTTCATGGCCAAAAGCTCCCGATTCCCAACATCATAATTCCGCTCAGCGGGCGAAAATTTACGGGAAAAGAAGGCACAAGGCCTCATCACGGAGCAGTCAGAACTTTTCTGCGACAACACTGCCCCAGCTCCGATCTCAGAAGCGTCGACCTCAACCTGAAAAGGTAGAGCAACATCAGGCTGACGCAACACAGGGGCAGAGGAAAAACGGCGCTTAAGCTCCCGAAAGGCCTCCACAGCATCAGGGGACCAATCAGCAACATCAGCACCCTTCTTAGTCAAATCGGTCAATGGCTTAGCAATATCCGAAAAACCAGCAATAAATCGACGATAAAAGTTAGCAAAGCCCAAAAATTTCTGAAGACTCTTAAGAGAAGAGGGCTGCGTCCAATCACAAATAGCTTGAACCTTGACAGGATCCATTTCAATGGAAGAGGGGGAAAAAATATATCCCAAAAAGGAAATCCTCTGTACCCCAAAAACACACTTAGAACCCTTCACACACAAAGAATTAGACCGCAAAACCTGAAAAACCCTCCTGACTTGCTGGACATGAGAGTCCCAGTCATCCGAAAAAATCAGAATATCATCCAGATACACAATCATAAATTTATCCAAATAATCGCGAAAAATATCATGCATAAAGGACTGGAAAACTGACGGAGCATTTGAAAGACCAAAAGGCATCACTAAATACTCAAAGTGGCCCTCGGGCGTATTAAATGCGGTTTTCCACTCATCCCCCTGCCTGATTCGCACCAAATTATACGCCCCACGAAGGTCAATCTTAGAGAACCACTTGGCCCCCTTTATGCGAGCAAACAAATCAGTCAGCAACGGCAATGGGTATTGATATTTAACAGTGATTTTATTCAAAAGCCGATAATCAATACATGGTCTCAAAGAGCCGTCTTTTTTTGACACAAAGAAAAAACCGGCTCCTAAGGGAGATGACGATGGACGAATATGTCCCTTTTCCAAGGACTCCTTTATATATTCACGCATAGCAGCATGTTCAGGCACAGACAGATTAAATAAACGACCCTTTGGGTATTTACTACCCGGGATTAAATCTATGGCACAATCGCACTCTCGGTGCGGAGGTAACGAACCAAGCTTGGATTCTTCAAAGACGTCACGATAGTCAGACAGGAACTCAGGAATTTCAGAGGGAATAGATGATGAAATGGAAACCACAGGTACATCCCCATGAGCCCCCTTACATCCCCAGCTCAACACAGACATAGCTTTCCAGTCGAGGACTGGGTTGTGAGATTGCAGCCAAGGCAATCCTAGCACCAAATCATCATGTAGATTATACAGCACCAGAAAGCGAATAATCTCCTGGTGATCCGGATTAATACGCATAGTTACTTGTGTCCAGTATTGTGGTTTATTATTAGCCAATGGGGTGGAGTCAATCCCCTTCAGAGGAATAGGAGTCTCCAAAGGCTCTAAATCATACCCACAGCGTTTGGCAAAGGACCAATCCATAAGACTCAAAGCGGCGCCAGAGTCGACATAGGCGTCCGTGGTAATAGATGACAAAGAGCAAATCAGGGTCACAGATAGAATAAACTTAGACGGTAAGGTGCAAATGGAAACAGATTTACCAAGCTTTTTAGTGCGCTTAGAGCATGCTGATATAACATGAGTAGAATCACCACAATAGAAACACAACCCATTTTTCCGTCTAAAATTCTGCCGCTCGCTTCGGGACAGAATTCTATCACACTGCATACTCTCTGGCGATTTCTCAGTGGACACCGCCAGATGGTGCACTGGTTTGCGCTCCCGCAAACGCCTATCGACCTGAATAGCCATTGTCATGGACTCATTCAGACCCGCAGGCACAGGGAACCCCACCATAACATCCTTAATGGCATCAGAGAGACCCTCTCTGAAAGTCGCCGCCAGGGCGCACTCATTCCACTGAGTAAGCACAGACCATTTACGGAATCTTTGGCAGTAAATTTCCGCTTCATCTTGCCCCTGAGATAGGGACATCAAAGTTTTTTCTGCCTGAAGCTCCAAATGAGGTTCGTCATAAAGCAACCCCAAGGCCAGAAAAAACGCATCCACATTGAGCAACGCAGGATCCCCTGGTGTCAATGAAAAAGCCCAGTCTTGAGGGTCGCCCCGGAGCAAGGAAATCACAATCCTGACCTGCTGTGCAGGGTCTCCGGCAGAGCGAGATTTCAGGGACAAAAATAATTTGCAATTATTTCGAAAATTCTGAAACCCAGATCTATTCCCCGAGAAAAATTCCGGCAAAGGAATTCTCGGCTCAGATACAGGTGCATGACAAACAAAATCTTGCAAATTTTGTACCTTCGTGGCGAGATTATTCAAACCTGCAGTTACACTCTGAAGATCCATTGCAAACAGGTGAACACAGAGCCATTCAAAGGAGAGAAAAAAAAAAAAAAAAAAAATTTCAGCAGACTACTTATTTCTCTCCTTTCTCAGCCAAGGATTTTAACCCTTTAGTGGGCCGGTCAAACTGTCATGATCTCAATGGCAAGAGATCATAGCATCAGCATATATAGGAACTAGCTCTTGGAAGATGGAAACTGAGCTGACCATGAACTAAACCTAACGCACAACTAGCAGTGGCCGGGTAGCATGCCTACGTTGATTCTAGATGCCCAGCACCAGCCGGAGGACTAAATAAAGCTAGCAGAGGAAAATATTAGTCCTAGCTCACCTCTAGAGAAATACCCCGAAAGGAGACAGAGGCCCCCCACATGTATTGGCGGTGAATCAAGATGAAATAACAAACGTAGTATGAAAATAGGTTTAGCAAATTTGAGGTCCACTTACTACATAGCAGAAGACAGAAAGGACACTTTCATGGTCAGCTAAAAAACTCTATCAAAACACCATCCAGAAATTACTTTAAAACTCTGGCATTAACTCATAACACCAGAGTGGCAATTCCTGTTCACAAGAGCTTTCCAGACACAGTAACGAAGCTACAGCTGTGAACTGGAACAAAAATGCAAAAACAAACATGGACAAGAGTCCAACTTATCTAGTAGTTGTCTAGGAGCAGGAACAAGCACAGAGAGGCTTCTGATAACATTGTTGACCGGCAAGCAACTAACAGAGCAGCAAGGTTATATAGCGACTCCCACATCTTGATGGGAACAGGTGAACAGAGAAGATGAAGACACCAGTTCAATTCCACCAGTAGCCACCGGGGGAGCCCAGAATCCAGATTCACAACAGAGGAGAAAAACATAGCACAAAAATGGAAAATTGCCATGTTGAGTATGTGTACGTCATGGTTGGGAAGTAATTCCTGACCGATGAAGTATATATAAGTCTCCCAGCAGTTTAACCCACTAAAAGCTGCAATTGATATTGTTCGCAGCATTTAGAAGGCGGAGAGAGCTGTTGTGAATTTGCTTTTTGCTCCCTCTAGTGGTTACTAGTTTTTTGACTCTGGTTTTTCTGTCATTCCTTTTATCCGCACCTGGGTCGTTAGTCAGGGGTGTTGCTATATAAGCTCCCTGGACCTTCAGTTCAATGCCTGGCAACGTAGTTATCAGAGCTAGTCTGCTGTGCTCTTGTCTACTGATCCTGGTTCCAGTTATATCAGCTAAGTCTGCCTTTTGCTTTTTGCTATTTGTTTTGGTTTTGTATTTTTGTCCAGCTTGTTCCAAAACTATATCCTGACCTTTGCTGGAAGCTCTAGGGGGGCTGGTGTTCTCCCCCCGGACCGTTAGACGGTTCGGGGGTTCTTGAATTTCCAGTGTGGATTTTGATAGGGTTTTTGTTGACCATATTAGTTACCTTTCTTTATTCTGCTATCAGTAAGCGGGCCTCTCTGTGCTAAACCTGGTTCATTTCTGTGTTTGTCATTTCCTCTTACCTCACCGTCATTATTTGTGGGGGGCTTCTATCCAGCTTTGGGGTCCCCTTCTCTGGAGGCAAGAAAGGTCTTTGTTTTCCTCTACTAGGGGTAGCTAGATTCTCCGGCTGGCGCGTGTCATCTAGAATCAACGTAGGAATGATCCCCGGCTACTTCTAGTGTTGGCGTTAGGAGTAGATATATGGTCAACCCAGTTACCACTGCCCTATGAGCTGGATTTTTGTATTCTGCAGACTTCCTCGTTCCTCTGAGACCCTCGCCATTGGGGTCATAACAGAGAGCCCCCTCTGCACTCACATCGACGCCCCTGTGACGTAATTGCAGAGGTCACGACATCCAGGTCACCAGTGTTAGCAAACTTGTTACACCATGCTCAGAGCATGGTCTAACAAGTTTGTGTGTCGGTATAGAACTGACATTTTATAAAGCATAGCAATGCTTGTGCATTGATATGCTTTATAAGGCTATGTTCATATTGGGCATTTTTGATGTGCTTTTTTGTTGGTTTTTTTATGCTAATTTTCAGCTGCTTTTTACAGTACCAGTAAAACCTATGAGATTTCACAAATCTCCTGGACACACATTGTTTTTTTTGTCATCAGTATTTTGTGCTGTGCATGTTTTTTTGGACATAGAGCATGTCACTTCTTTCAGTGTTTTTTCAGCTTTTTTCACCCATTGACCTGAATGGGTGGTGAAAAAAACGCTGCAAAAATGCAGGTATAATTTTTTACAGCGTATTTGCTGCAGAAAAGTAAAGGACAGCAGGATGTGACTTCACAGTCTGCTACTGCTGCATCTAGATGGCAGGTTGCATGATGCGACCATACAGCCTGTCATCCAGCAGAGATGCTAAGCAGATGACCCGAACCCCATTCACTTGAATGGGGGGCTCGAACATCCAGTGTTTGCCACGCTGTCATGTGCATGACAACGCAGCAAACACCACTTCTGATCGGTGGTAAAATCATCACTGCCGGTCAGACAGCGGCGATTCCCACTCTGTAAAAAGACAGCGTGAGCCAGCAGCTGTGATTAGAGGTATAAAGTTTACCTCCTGTCACTGGTGTCAGCTGATACGACAACTGCTCCCTTCAGCCGACTCCTGCTGCCGCTAATAGCAGCGAGAGCAGGAGCGGCTAATGAGAGTATTCATCAGCCGCTCCTGCGCTGTAAATAAATAAGTTAAAAAAAACCTGTGTGGGTTCCCGTTTTTTGATAACCAGCCAGGCAAAACTCACAGCTGGGGGCTTCAACCCTCAGCTGTCAGCTTCTGCAAGGTTGGTTTTCAAAAATAGAGGGGTCCGCACACCATATTTTGTAACTATTTAAATAAATAATTAAAAAAACGATGTGGGGGTCCCCCCATTTTTGACAATCAGCCTCCCAAAAGCAGACAGCTGGGGGCTTGTATTCTTAGACTGGTAAAGAGCCATGGAAATTGCACCCCCCTCCCAGCCTGTAAATTAGAATAATTACCAAAAAAACACTTGCAAAGGCTCCCTAAGCATTTCAAAATTCCCTTATTCTGTTTCAGTAGGCTCCACAATCATGGGGAAGACTGCTGACTTGACAGATGTACAGAAGGCAGTCATTGACACACCCCACAAGGAGGATAAGCCACAAAAGATCATTGCTAAAGAAGCTGGCTGTTCACAGAGTGCTGTATCCAAGTATATTAATAGAAACTTGAGTGGAAAGAAAAAGTGTGGTAGAAAAAGGTGCACAAGCAACCGAGATAACCGCAGCCTTAAAACGATTGTTAAGAAAAAGCCATTCAAAAATTTGGGGGGATTCGCAAGGAGTTGAGTGCTGCTGGAGTCATTACTTCAAGAGTCACCACAGACAGACATATCCAGGACATGGGCTACAAGTGTCGCATTCCTTGTGTCAATCCACTCTTACCAATAGACAACGCCAGAAGCGTCTTATCTGGGCCAAGAAGAAAAAGAACTGGACTGTTGCTCAGTGGTCCAAGGTGTTGTTTTCAGATTAAAGTAAATTTTGCATTTCATTTGGAAATCAAGGTCCCTGAGTCTTGAGGAACAGTGGAGAGTCACACAAGCCACGCTACTTGAGGTCTAATGTGAAGTTTCCACAATCAATGATGGTTTGGGGAGCCATTTCATCTACTGGTGTACTGGGTCCACTGTGTTTTATCAAGACCAAAGTCAGCGCAGCTGTCTACCAGGAAACTTTAGAGAGTTTCATGCTTCCCTCTGCCGACAAGCTTTCTGGAGATGGAAATTTCATTCTCCAGCAGGACTTGGCACCTGTCCTCACTGCCAAAAGTACCAATACCTGGTTTAAAAATAACAGCATCATGTGCTTGATTGGTCAGCAAAATAGAGAACCTATGGGGTATTGTCAAGAGGAGGGTGAGAGACACCAGACCCAACAATGCAGATGACCTGAAGGCTGCTATTAAAGCAACCTGGGCATCCATAACACCTCAGCAGTGCCACAGGCTGATTGCCTCCATGCCACGCTGCATTGATCTATAAACCAAAAAAGAAAACAACCCTAAAAAATGTATCTTTAATAAACCATGGTAAAAATCTACATATGAATAATAATAACCAACACCAAAACCTAAGATCAGAGCAGGGTATTGATACAGCAATATATATACGCCAGGGAGTCCTAATATGGAACAGGCAGTCCTAACTTATCCCTAATTGCTTCCTATTTGACTGTACCTTCCTGGCAGTGGAGGTTGGCACCCTAAATTCAGCATGGCGCCCCCACTCCGCGTCGGCTGTCCCTTCAGGCCCTATATGGACCCTAACCACTACCCACGCCCAAATCCCAACACCATACACACAACCACAAATACTTGGTCAAACTAAAAAGACTCGTTAAGTAAATTTGCACAAGATAATGTATTGCACTGAAAGCCTATTACACTTGTGTCTGCTTTTTATCCAGGACTGTTCCCTGAGCTCGCCCTTTGTTCAAAACAGGATGTATATATAGTAACCTAGATTGAAAGAGGAAGCAAAAAGATCTTCAAAGTCCAACTTTTTGCAAAAAAAGAAATAAAGTGCTCTTGTGCTCAGAAACTATTTACATTCTACTGCCATAATTGGCTGCATAGTTAAGTCATCGCGACCAAGTAATGTATTTATAGCAAGCTAGAAGGAAACATCACATATATATAGTTTCACTAGTCTCTCATGGCCACAGCGCAACATATTGTCATGTTTATAGATATCACTGCCATAGTAAAACAAAAGCATGCTACTGGAACCATAATAAGTTACTTATCTGAATGATATGACATGATTTTTGTCCAGTGTCTCTGTCCCTACGCGTTTCGCCCCCTCCTAGTATAGGGGCTCATCAGGGGACAGTGTTTTGGAGCAAGCCATAGTGGCATCATAGTGGATGTGAATGACTAGACGCGATCATAGTCTATTTATAGACTCTTTTATTGTAGTCCACCTAAGTGCCTATCATTTCAGAGTGCTTGGTTAATAAATCTGTCCCATTGTCAATTCAGGCACTTGCGCTCATATTTAGTAAGATACGGTACGCTCACCTGTGCCATCAAGTGAGACGCATGCTGTCTTGTACTCCAAGCCTCCTTCTGTGTACTACGTGTGGACTTCTGGTATTGCGCCCCACGTTTCGTTATAATGGAACGCAAATGCGTCTCAGAGTTGTGGACTTGCGCAGAACGGCCCACCGTGCAGAGCGCACGCCCACCAGTATTCCACGCCTCCAAAAACCTCCCAGTTATCGGCTTCTGCTATAACGCTAGACAATATCTTGCCATGGGTATACCAAACACCTCCCCTCCATGGGTATAGATACCATGAATACATTTATACAGATTATAGGCAGGCATCGGTGCAGGTAGCCCATCTTAAAGATATAGATGCGTGTTTGTGTAGCGCCCACACTGCCGCAGGGCCGAGGGGTACCCGGTACCGGGCCTCTGAGTCTCTGTTCTGAGGTTGTCATGGTGGCTAGACCCGGTCCGTGACCCTGCTGAGGGGCGTACAATGATAGGTGTGCGTGATGGTGATGATGTTGTAGTGGTGCGGTGCAGGTTGCAGTAAATAACGAGGACACCAGGTTGCAGTCTCTTTACCTCTTTACTGAAGGCTTCAGGATCCTCAATCCGGAATACGGTTAACCGGGCTGCGCAAGCCTGGCCGGTCCGATGGCACATCCAGAGCTCCCTTTGCAGGTGGAAATCTGTGCCTACCTTCTAGCGCTTGTGTGTTGTAGTCATTCCCTGCTAAGCACCACGGGATAGTCCTCACAACTGTTGTGTCTGTTTCTCGTGTTCCCTCACAACTCAATTCTGATGTTCTTCCACGTCCCCCCCAGATCTTATGGGTAGGACGCACCCATATGACGGGGAGGCTCGGAGCTCTTCCGGGACTCTAGCGTCGCCCCACTCCTGTTGTTACCCCCCTGTGTCTTCCTAGGTCAATTGGGTGAGACAGCCCGCCTATAACTGACTGTCCTGCCGTAGGTTTGAAGTTTGGCCTGGAGCTCTATACTTCCTCGGCGTTCCGGCCACCGGTTACGCGCCTCAGTAGGATGTTGCCTCGTCTTACAGCACGACTCCTACTGGTATTCTCCTTGTTGCGTTGATCTCGTTTCTCACTCAGCACAATAAACCTCGCTTCTTGTCCTTTCTTGGGGTACCGCCGCTATATCGTGCAGGCGCTGTCCCGTAACGTTCTCTCTGGTCGCTAGGCCTCTGTCAGGATCCCACCCCTGACAGGGACCCCTCTGAATCTTCCCCTACAACACCCTCTGCCACAAGGTGTTGCCTGGTTCCAACCCAGTCAGCTTTCTGAACTAACTTCCTATCCAACCCCCAGTTTTACCAGACTGTGAGGAGTGGCCTAATACATAGCACCCTTAGCTCCCCCTGGAGGCCAGACTGTGAAGTGTATTGGTGTCTGTGATACCTGGTCAGATGAACTCCTTCAGTGCCATCAGACGTACCATAGCCCCCCTTAGCGGCGGAGCACCAATACTGCAACAATCAGGGCTCTGGGGCGCTGCACTCCCCCCCGGTTAAATCCAGTACTCCTGGACTGGGAAGAAAACAACAATACATGTCAGCAAAAAGACATACAATTTTGAAAATGCAAGTACAAGTAAACTTTTTTTTAACAGAGCTTCCCTTTATGGGAGGTGAGGACACTTGAACGTTACAAACATGGTTAAATACATTAAATAACATACTATAAATAACTTTTCTCACCCAACCGGGTATTCTACTAAGTGCAAAATTTTTGAATAATAATTTAACATTGCCTTTAAGGACGTACTCGCTAAATCCACTAAAGACCCTCTTATAAAACATTATAAGGCTAATCAACTTTTCTGCATTCTCCTTCTTTACATCTGCAGGACCGCCTGTCCTATCCGCTCCAGGCCTACTGCCTCTCCTTTCTGTTACAGGACCGCCCCTTTCTGCCCGGGCCTACTGCCTTTCCACTACTATACACGGTATAGAACTTATCATCCATCTTTCAGTTCAGGATTACTGAGCCATCTCTGTATGGCTCCTAGGAGGACTCACTGATTAACCCCGTACGGGTTCACTTTCTGTCCTCATTCTTTTATCAACATCATTAAACATTTCTCACAATCAACTAGTTAGCTACATTTAACTTCTTCTTTCAAGACATTATTGCCATTTAACCATCTTAAGGCAACACTGTTCATAAGTGCAATATGTGAACATTCCCTTTAAGAGGGAACCAAGTCTCTATGAGGTAGTGCAACTTCTCAAGCTGCAAGTCTGTTCGCAGCAAGGACTCCGGTGCTGGTTCCAAGACCAGTGTCTTCGCAAAGAGTCCTTTCCTTGTGTAAAACCAGTAGAGAGCACCTTTAAGAAGGTGCAAACTATGTACAAAAAGTTTGTAATCATGCATTGTTCATGATTCAGCAGTTCTTTCAATGATGAATAAACAGAAAACAAAACAAAAAGCAAAATAAGGGATCCCGGGTAAACAAAGGGATCCCTTTAAGAGTTAACCCTGATCGGGTTGTAGCAGCAAAAACAGGAAACAAACAGTCAACTATTTACATTGGCAAAGTGTTAAGATATTTACTTGAACCACTCAGGAGGCAGCACCGGCGGAGGCAACCCCCTAGGATATTGCGCACCGCCTAGTACTGCGTAAGGGGAAGTGTTGTCCCATCTGGGGGTCTGCGTACCCACTGTCTTCAGTTCTGGAGCAGCAGGGGCACCGCCCACCTGAAGTGGCGCCTCCTTGGCCACGAGGGTGGTTGAGGTGACGATGCTGCAGGTCGTGGTCTTGACCATAGTGCACGTTGGATTGACCACGGTTGTCTTGGTGATGACCGTGGGCTGATCATAAGGGAGCACCTTGGCTATGGGGGACAGTTTCGCCGACACCTTAGTTGAGGGTGTCACGGGGCTGCGCTTTTTGTGGACATTCAGGGCGAACCACCCCTTTTCCCCAAAATTCCGGGTGTAGGTGACTTCGTCCCCCGGGTAGAGATCCCGGTCTGGGTGGCCCTCTCTGAGATGCGACTCCACATCCCGCCGGTTAACGAAGACTTCGGCGTATAGGCCCGGCTCTTTGATAAAGCCCCAGCCTCCGCGGAGCTTGAAGGCGACAATAGTGCCCTGCCTGCGCGGGGCCTGGTGAGCGGTGGGGTCCTTGCGGGCCCGGTCCTTGACCGCCAGGTCTTTTTGATGGTGGGTCTCCAGCCCGGCCTGGTACGCCTTTTCCTTCTCCTCCCACTGCTGTTCCAGCTGGGTCTGGTATTCCTCCCAGCTCAGGGCCTGCACCATCTCCCCTTCCCGTGTCTTCACCCCGGGGAACCCCATGAGGTTGGATCCTGGGTTCACCCAGCGGCATACCGTGTGCTCCGCATGGGCCTCACACAGCAGGGTAGTTGGCGGAATCGGGGCTTTCAGGAGGTATTCCATACCCGTTGCCTCCCCCCATGGTAACAGGCGCTGGAGTCTATGGGTCCCAGGGAGAGGGGGTGCCGCAACGGGGCCTACTAACAAGCCCTCTGCCAGTGGGACGGGGTCGGCGGACTCACCAGCCAATGCAGGCTCCTACTCCGCGGCGGGTTCCGCTGGCTGTGTCGGCGAAGGTCTCTGCAACAACTCCGGTAGTGGTACAGGATCCGATGTCAGAGGACTTCCTTCCGGTGCTACCTGGTGCGGAGCCTGGGCCTTCACGTTCAGCTGAAGGAGCTGGTGGATCAAGTCCCCCCATCTCAGCCTGCAAGAGATCAGCGCTGTCCGTGGAGAATGGGCTGCGGTGCTCGTCCGGGTAGTTGGGGGAGACTTCTGCTTCAACCCCACATTCGGGTCCCGAGCTGCTGGCCATGGCGTCCTCCACGCAGGTCGCTTCCTGATCCTTTTCCCGCTCTCTCCTTCGTGGGCGGTTTCATTTTCTCTGTCTCCGCCCACCATTGAGAATCAGGAGGCGGATCTTGGCTGCTGACGGACTCGTCCTCACGGTGCAGAAATATTTAGACTGGGCGGCCATTGTCTTTCGCGCTCTTCAGCTTGTTTACGCCCACTTCCACGTCCCTCTTCTTCTCCTGCGCTCTCCTTAACGCTGTAATGGCGGCGGTTTTTGGCGGCAAGTGGCACTGCACAGTCTTTGCAATAAGTCACAGTTTAAGTATAATAAATCACAGTTCCAAGGCACACATGACCTGATTCTTCAGGCTTAAGTAGATCCTGTTCGTGACGCCAAGTTGTAGCGCCCCCACTGCCGCAGGGCCGAGGGGTACCCGGTACCGGGCCTCTGAGTCTCTGTTCTGGGGTTGTCACGGTGGCTAGACCCGGTCCGTGACCCTGCTGAGGGGCGTACAATGATAGGTGTGCGTGATGGTGATGATGTTGTAGTGGTGCGGTGCAGGTTGCAGTAAATAACGAGGACACCAGGTTGCAGTCTCTTTACTTCTTTACTGAAGGCTTCAGGATCCTCAATCCGGAATACGGTTAACTGGGCTGCGCAAGCCTGGCCGGTCCGATGGCACATCCAGAGCTCCCTTTGCAGGTGGAAATCTGTGCCTACCTTCTAGCGCTTGTGTGTTGTAGTCCTTCCCTGCTAAGCACCACGGGATAGTCCTCACAACTGTTGTGTCTGTTTCTCGTGTTCCCTCACAACTCAATTCTGATGTTCTTCCACGTCCCCCCAGATCTTATGGTTAGGACGCACCCATATGATGGGGAGGCTCGGAGCTCTTTCGGGACTCTAGCGTCGCCCCACTCCTGTTGTTACCCCCCTGTGTCTTCCTAGGTCAATTGGGTGAGACAGCCCGCCTATAACTGACTGTCCTGCCGTAGGTTTGAAGTTTGGCCTGGAGCTCTATACTTCCTCGGCGTTCCGGCCACCGGTTACGCGCCTCAGTAGGATGTTGCCTCGTCTTACAGCACGACTCCTACTGGTATTCTCCTTGTTGCGTTGATCTCGTTTCTCACTCAGCACAATAAACCTCGCTTCTTGTCCTTTCTTGGGGTACCGCCGCTATATCGTGCAGGCGCGGTCCCGTAACGTTCTCTCTGGTCGCTAGGCCTCTGTCAGGATCCCACCCCTGACAGGGACCCCTCTGAATCTTCCCCTACAACACCCTCTGCCACAAGGTGTTGCCTGGTTCCAACCCAGTCAGCTTTCTGAACTAACTTCCTATCCAACCCCCAGTTTTACCAGACTGTGAGGAGTGGCCTAATACATAGCACCCTTAGCTCCCCCTGGAGGCCAGACTGTGAAGTGTATTGGTGTCTGTGATACCTGGTCAGATGAACTCCTTCAGTGCCATCAGACGTACCATAGCCCCCCTTAGCGGCGGAGCACCAGTACTGCAACGACCAGGGCTCTGGGGCCAGCGCTCTTATATTGCCAAAATAGTTCTAGCAGCTGGTATCCACATCCAAAATTGCAGATAAGTAATCCTGCATATCTTGTTGTAACAATAAGGGCCTAAGCCCAGATTTAGAAATACCCTCATGGTGTAAGTAACGCTGCATGAATAAAATTAAACTGCAGCCAGAAAAAACTCTAAATCAGTTTACATTTGGACTAAAAGGGTAAACTACCATAAATAAAATCCCAATACGAAACCGTTTTATATGAAGCATGTATAGGTGAGATGCTCATTTATGCCTCCAGGGCTCGTGCTCTCCATCCAAAAGATCCACCTGCACTCACGCTGAGGAATTTTGTTGACCCAATCCCCCTGCCTAGTTGAGGGACTAACCACCTCAATAATCTTAAAAGTAATGCTCTCCATGTCACCATTATGTACAGAGTTTAAATGCCTCGCCAGGGGGGTGTCTCTCTTGTTTCTGATGTCACCCAGATGTTCCCCTATCCTTACACGTAATTGCCGTTTAGTTTTTCCCACGTAATCCATGGGGCAGGAACATGTGCAGACATAAATAACTCCCTCTGTTTTGCAATTTCCAAAACACTTATTTTTATATATCCTTTTTGTGACTGAGCTTTGAAACGTGTTGGATGGTGTAATGCACTTACAGAAGCTACAGTGGCCGCAGTTAAACGTACCCACCGACCTGTTGGCTAGCCATGTCTCCTCTTTCTTGGGGGAATTATAGTGACTCCTCACTACAAGGTCCCTAATGGATTTCCCCTTCCTGTACGTAACCGAGGGGTAGGGGGAAATCCATTTGTTCAAGTCCGGGTCCGTTCTTAATATACCCCAGTGTTTTCTCAATATCCCATGACTTTTGTCTGCTGGTCATCAAACGTACCAATTAGCCTAGTTTTTGATATTTCATTATCTCTCACACGTGGGTGAAGTAATGTGGCTCTATCAGTCATTCTGGCATTATAACATGCTTCGTCCAGTAGAGCTCTAGGGTAGCCCCGGTCAGAGAACCTTTGTTTAAGGTCCCTGGCTTTGTTGTTATAATCCTTGCTCTCGGAACAGTTCCTTCTCAATCTCAGGAACTGTCCCTTGGGTATACCGCGCTTCAGATGGGTGGGATGATGGCTTTCCCATCTTAATAGGCCATTGGCTGCCGTAGGCTTCCGGAACAGGGTAGTTTTAATTGAGCCATTTTTCTCAATTGATATTCTCACATCCAGGAAGGCTATATCATGTCCTCCCATTTCATATGTGAATTTGAGGCCCAATTGATTGTCATTCAGGGATTCCATAAATGAACGGAAGGCAGGTACATCTCCCGTCCAGAGGACGAGGATGTCGTCTATATAGCGACCCCAAAATTGAATATAGGGCCCCCATATGACATCCCCATCCCCGAAGACCACTGTGTCCTCCCACCAGCCCAGGAGCAAATTTGCATAAGTGGGTGCACAAGGGCTACCCATTGCGGTGCTCCTGAACTGGTGGTAGAACCTGCCATTGAACAGGAAAAAATTGTGATGTAGGATATAATCCAAAAGTTCCAGCACAAAATCATTATGTGGAACAAGGTGATTCCCTCTCATATTCAAAAAGTACTCCACTGCCTTCAGCCCCGCATCATGGTGTATGCTGGAGTATAAGTCCTCAACATCAATTGAAAACAGTGTTGTGCCTGGTTCCACTATTATCCCATCCAATTTTGTTAACAAGTCAGTTATATTTCTTGTGTAAGAAGGCAAGGCTTCAACAAATGGTCTCAAAATTTGGTTAAGATAGATGCTACTGTTCTGGGCCAGAGCATCTATTCCCGACACTATAAGTCTCCCTGTCAGCGGTGGGTAGCCCTTGTGGATCTTTGGAATTGCATAAAAAGTTGCAATCACAGGGTTCTTGGGTAAGAGATAATTACCGTATATACTCGCGTATAAGCCGAGATTTTCAGCCCAAATTTTTGGGCTGAAAGTGCCCCTCTCGGCTTATACTCGAGTCATCATCGGCGGTGGGGTCGGCGGGTGAGGGGGAGAGAGGCTGTCGCATACTCACCTAGTCCTGGTGCTCCCCCTGCCCGTCCCACGGTCTTCGGTGCCGCAGCTCTTCCCCTGTTCAGCGGTCACGTGGGACCGCTCATTAAAGTTATGAATATGGACTCCACTCCCATAGGGGTGGAGCCGCATATTCATTCCTCTAATCAGTGGTAACGGTGACCGCTGACGGAGGAAGAGGCTGCGGCACCCGGAGACCATCTGTCCGGGATAAGGAGCCAGGGACGCCGGGAGCAGGTGAGTATTACATAGTTACCTGTCCCCGTTCCACACGCTGGGCGCGTTTCTGTCTTCCCGTCCTCTTGCTCTGACTGTTCAGGTCAGAGGGCGCGATGACGCACTAACCTGCGCGCCGCCCTCTGCCTGAACAGTCAGTGCAGAGAGACGCCGAGACGGGACGCTGAGGAGCTGCAAGCAAGAGAGGTGAGTATGTCATTTTTTTTTATTTATTGCAGCAGCAGCAGCATTATAGATGGGGCACAGCTATCTATGGCACATCTATGGGGCAATAATGAACGGTGCAGAGCATTGTATATGGGGCACAGCTTTCTATGGCACATCTATGGGGCAACAATGAACGGTGCAGAGCATTGTATATGGGGCACAGCTTTCTATGGCACATCTATGGGGCCATAATGAACGGTGCAGAGCATTGTATATGGCACAGCTTTCTATGGAGCATCTATGGGGCCATAATGAACGGTGCAGAGCATTATATGTGGCACAGCTTTATGTGGAGCATCTATGGGGCCATAATGAACGGTGCAGAGCATTCTATATGGCACAGCTTTATGTGGAGCATCTATGGGGCCATAATGAACGGTGCAGAGCATTATATGTGGCACAGCTTTATATGGAGCATCTATGGGGCCATAAAGAACGGTATGGAGCATCTATTTTGATTTTTGAAATTCACCGGTAGCTGCTGCATTTTCCACCCTAGGCTTATACTCGAGTCAATAAGTTTTCCCAGTTTTTTGTGGCAAAATTAGGGGGGTCGGCTTATACTCAGGTCGGCTTATACTCGAGTATATACGGTAAATTAATTCACGAGATTTCAAAAGTACGTTTCTCCTCCAAGAAAGGTACTTTTGAAATCTCGTCTAAAAAAATTAAAAGAACAAATAGATGAGATTCTGAAATACAAATTAACAGGTGATTTTGCCAGTAAGGAAGACAATTTGAAAACAGCAATAGAGAAATATAAAACTGCTCTCAAGGACAGAAAACATAAAAAATTCCTAAGGGATCTAACTGAATTTAAAGAAAAAAGAGCCTACTTTTTTTTTCAGAAAACACCACTAACAATGGTAGACCACCCACCACAGCTGAAGTCTCTTCCTCTGACATTGAGTCATCGGATCCTAATTACCAACCGAGGGAAACCTTTAGGCCATATAGAAGGTTTAAGGGGAAAGGGAAGAGAGGTAATACAGCAAGATGGCGGGGACCAGAATGTGGGGACACTGGTATGCCATCATCTTCTGGTACCTCTTCAACAACGCCATGTTTTTTAGAGAACAGGTACATACGCTATCACCTCCGGGGATGAACGGTGACACACAAATGATTGGGCTTACTGATGATGTGATTTCAAAACGACATAGGGGGGCTGAAGGAAAAAATATTATCAATCTATCAGATCATGTCCTGACAAGGCAGGAAAAAACTATACTACAGGCAGGTCTGTCATTTGTCCCCACAACCAAGTTTGATCCCTTCCTGTGGTTTAAAGACATTAATCTATTTCTGAGGAAGATCAGATGGAAAAAATTCTTTGCCCATAATGATCGCAATAAATGTCAACAGCTAGGCATAATGCCGGATAATGATTATGTACGCCTCCTTGCAGACCTGGCGGATGAGGGAGCCAGGAATCTGGGGGAAGGTCCTTTCACCGATCTTAAGTTAAATAGTACTAAAATGCCACCATTGGGGGACCAAGGGATCATAGACACTTTCCAAAAACTGATTGTGGAGGACATCAAAAGGATTAATATCAGATATAGACCCGCTATCTCTAATGTATCTGAGGGAGAAAAAAATGCCTTAAAAAGTCTTCAATCTGACACTTCATTAATAATAAAACCTTCAGATAAAGGGGGTAATACTGTGCTGATGAATAGACTAGAATATGTCAAAATGTGTATGGACATATTATCAGATGAGACCACTTATGAAGTTATACGTCAGGACCCTTCGCCCACCTATAAAAAGAGGTTGAATGATATTCTAACTAGAGCGAAAGAAGCCCACTTGATCTCAAAGAATGAATTTAATTATCTCTTACCCAAGAACCCTGTGATTGCAACTTCTTATGCAATTCCAAAGATCCACAAGGGCTACCCACTGCTGAGAGGGAGACCTATAGTGTCGGGAATAGACGCCCTGGCCCAGAACAGTAGCTTCTATCTCGACCAAATTTTGAGACCATTTGTTGAAGCCTTGCCTTCTTACACAAGAGATACAACTGACTTGTTAACAAAATTGGATGGGATAATAGTGGAACAAGGCACGACACTGTTTTCAGTTGATGTTGAGGCCCTATACTCCAGCATACACCATGATGCGGGGCTGAAGGAAGTGGAGTACTTTTTGAATATGAGAGGGAATCACCTTGTTCCACATAATGATTTTGTGCTGGAACTTTTGGATTATATCCTACATCACAATTTTTTCCTGTTCAATGGCAGGTTCTACCACCAGCTCAGGGGCACCGCAATGGGTAGCCCTTGTGCACCCACTTATGCAAATTTGCTCCTGGGCTGGTGGGAGGACACAGTGGTCTTCAGGGACGGGGATACCGTCTGGGGGCCCTATATTCAATTTTGGGGCCGCTATACAGACGACATCCTCGTCCTCTGGACGGGAGATGTACCTGCCTTCCGTTCATTTATGGAATCCCTGAATGACAATTAATTGGGCCTCAAATTCACATATGAAATGGGAGGAGATGATATAGCCTTCTTTTATGTGAGATTATCAATTGAGAAATGGCTCAATTAAAACTACCCTGTTCCGAAAGCCTACGGCAGCCAATGGCCTATTAAGATGGGAAAGCCATCATCCCACCCATCTGAAGCGCGGTATACCCAAGGGACAGTTCCTGAGATTGAGAAGGAACTGTTCAGAGAGCAAGGATTATAACAACAAAGCCAGGGACCTTAAACAAAGGTTCTCTGACCGGGGCTACCCTAGAGCTCTACTGGACGAAGCATGTTATAATGCCAGAATGACTGATAGAGCCACATTACTTCACCCACGTGTGCGAGATAATGAAATATCAAGAACTAGGCTAATTGGTACGTTTGATGACCAGCAGACAAAAGTCATGGGGATTTTGAGAAAACACTGGGGTATATTAAGAACGGACCCGGACTTGAACAAATGGATTTCCCCCTACCCCTCGGTTACGTACAGGAAGGGGAAATCCATTAGGGACCTTGTAGTGAGGAGTCACTATAATTCCCCCAAGAAAGAGGAGACATGGCTAGCCAACAGGTCGGTGGGTACGTTTAAGTGCGGTCACTGTAGCTTCTGTAAGTGCATTACACCATCCAACACGTTTCAAAGCTCAGTCACAAAAAGGATATATAAAAATAAGTGTTTTGGAAATTGCAAAACAGAGGGAGTTATTTATGTCTGCACATGTTCCTGCCCCATGGATTACGTGGGAAAAACTAAACGGCAATTACGTGTAAGGATAGGGGAACATCTGGGTGACATCAGAAACAAGAGAGACACCCCCCTGGCGAGGCATGTAAACTCTGTACATAATGGTGACATGGAGAGCATTACTTTTAAGATTATTGAGGTGGTTAGTCCCTCAACTAGGCAGGGGGATTGGGACAACAAAATTCCTTCAGCGTGAGTGCAGGTGGATTTTTTGGATGGAGAGCATGAGCCCTGGAGGCATAAATGAGTATCTCACCTATACATGCTTCATATAAAACTGTTTCATATTGGGATTTTATTTATGGTAGTTTACCCATTTAGTCCAAATGTAAACTGATTTAGATTTTTTTCTGGCTGCAGTTTAATTTTATTCATGCAGCGTTACTTACACCATTTAGCCGATGAGGGTATTTCTAAATCTGGTCTTAGACCCTCATTGTTACAACAAGATATGCAGGATTACTTATCTGCAATTTTGGATGTGGATACCAGCTGCTAGAATTATTTTGGCAATATAAGAGCAAACACGCATCTATATCTTTTAAGCTGGGCTACCTGCACCGATGCCTGCCTATAATCTGTATAAATGTATTCATGGTATCTTTCCGGCAGGCTCCATACTTTGCCATATGTGCGTATACCCATGGAGGGGAGGTGTTTGGTATACCCATGGCAAGGTATTATCTAGCGTTGTAGCAGAAGCCGATAACTGGGAGGTTTTTGGAGGCGTGGAATACTGGTGGGCGTGCGCTCTGCACGGTGGGCCGTTCTGTGCATGTCCACAACTCTGAGACGCATTTGCGTTCCATTATAAGGAAACGTGGGGCGCAATACCAGAAGTCCACACGTAGTACACAGAAGGAGGCTTGGAGTACAAGACAGCGTGTGTCTCACTTGATGGCACAGGTGAGCGTACCATATCTTACTAAATATGAGCGCAAGTGCCTGAATTGACAATAGGACAGATTTATTAACCAAGCACTCTGAAATGATAGGCAATTAGGTGGACTACGATAACAGAGTCTATAAAGAGACTATGATCGCCTCTAGTCATTCACATCCACTATGATGCCACTATGGCTTGCTCCTAAACACGGTCCCCTGATGAGCCCCTATACTAGGAGGGGGCGAAACACATAGGGACGGAGACATTGGACAAATCATGTCATATCATTCAGATAAGTAACTTATTATGGTTCCAGTAGCATGCTTTTGTTTTACTATGGCAGTGATATCTATAAACATGACAATATGTTGCGCTGTGGCCATGAGAGACTAGTGAAACTATATATATGTGATGTTTCCTTCTAGCTTGCTATAAATACATTACTTGGTCGTGATGACTTAACTATGCAGCCAATTATGGCAGTAGAATGTAAATAGTTTCTGAGCACAAGAGCACTTTATATTTTTTTTTGCAAAAAGTTGGACTTTGAAGATCTTTTTGCTTCCTCTTTATGCCCTTGACAATCTAGGTTACTATATATACATCCTGTTTTGAACAAAGGGCGAGCTCAGGGAACAATCCTGGATAAAAAGCGGACACAAGTGTAATAGGCTTTCAGTGCAATACATTATCTTGTGCAAATTTACTTAACGAGTCTTTTTAGTTTGACCAAGTATTTGTGGTTGTGTGTATGGTGTTGGGATTTGGGCGTGGGTAGTGGTTAGGGTCTGTATAGGGCCAGAAGGGACAGCCGACGCAGAGTGGGGGCGCCATGCCGAATTTAGGGTGCCATCCTCCACTGCCAGGAAGGTTCAGTCCAATAGGAAGCAATTAGGGATAAGTTAGGACTGCCTGTTCCATATTAGGACTCCCTGGCATATATATATATTGCTGTATCAATACCCCGCTCTGATCTTAGGTTTTGGTGTTGGTTATTATTATTCATATGTAGATTTTTAACATGGTTTATTAAGGATACATTTTTTAGGGTTGTTTTTTTTTTTTGGTTTATAGAGTGAGTATACCCCTACATTATTTGTTTTTGGTTCTTTCACGCTGCATTGATGCAGTAATGGAAGCAAAAGGAGCCCCGAACACGTATTGAGTGCATTTACTGAACATACATTTCAGTAGGCCAACATTTTGGATTTTAAAATAATTTTTCAACCTGGTGTTATAAAGTATTTTAATTTACTGAGATAATGACTTTTGGGTTTTCATTGGCTGTAAACCATAATCATCAACATTAACAGAAATAAACACTTTAAATAGATCACTCTGTAATGACTCTGTATAATATGAGTTTCACTATTTGTATTAAATAACTGAAATAAATTAACTTTTTGATGATATTCTAATTTTGTGAGAAGTACCTGTAGCTTTTTGGTTTAAGGTCATAAAAATTAAAAGTTTGAAAATGTCAAAATTTTCACCAAATTTTCATTTTTTTTCACTAATAAACTCAAGTCATATCCAGTACGTTTTACCACTATCATGAAGTACAATAAGTCATGAAAAAACAGTCTCAGAATAAGTGGAATCCATTGAAGTGTTCCAGATTTATTACGTCATAAAGTGACAATGGTCAGAATAGTAAAATTTGGCTGGTTATGAAGGTAAAAACAGGTTCGGGGTGAAGGGGTTAAAGAGGTACTTGCAAGTCTCTTGAGCAGTTCAAAGCAATGCAGTCTCCTTGGCTGTCTCTAGCAGGAAATGCTCTCCTCTTTGAGTGACAGCTCTGGTAAATTGTAACACTGTACTATTAGGCTATGTTCACATGTCCAGTCATCATCCTTTAGAAAGTATCCACTAGCTATTCATTGACAACAGTTGTGCAGTCACAACTCTTTTGTCCACCTGAAAAAAATTATTGCAAGTGGATCAGTTTTTTTAATGTTGAAGTCTACGGAAAACAGATCCTTTAAATAGCCCTCCGTTATTCTCTTTAAAAAGGATCTTTTTTTTTCTTACTGAAGGTGGAAAAATAATATTTAACATATACGGTACTACTGGAAGTATGGACGTTCAAGTAATCCTCTCTTTGTTACTGATCCAATAAGCAAAAAACGGATGGCTAATTAACGCATCTGTTTTCCATAGACTTCAATGTTAGGCTATGTTCACATATCCAGGAGTTTAGCCCTGCTAAATTCATGCAACACACATGAAGGAGACCAAACTTGGAGTACAAACGTTTCTAAAAATTAGGGGCAGACATCATCAATTGACCCACAGTAAAAATTTGATCATGGCACAGCAGCAGTCAGCCATGGCCATGCAGTAGGTATCATGGTGTGGGCCAGCATTTAGAGCTTTGAATTTAAGTTTAAATTAAGACACCGGTGCGTATTTCTCGCAATCACATGGATGGTCCATGTGGTGTGCGATTTTTTTTTTTTCTCGCACCCATAGACTTGCATTGCCGAGTCTCGGACGATATACGCGTAGAATTGCAGAATGCTGCGATTTTACTTGCACGTATAATACGACCGAGAAAAAACACGGTGATGGGAGATGCCCCATAGATTAACAGTGTTTCGAGTGCTATGCGATTTTTATAGCATAGCACTCGTCTGTATTCCTCGCTAGTGTGACCCCAGCCATATAGAGGCGATCTGATCATCGCCTCTTTGTAGCAGAGCCGATCGGGTTGTGGCAACTTCTAGTCTCCCATGGAAAATCCTCCACAAGAAATGTGCAATAAAAGACAATATTTTACTCAAAAAATGTTTAAACTTTATTGAAAAGTAATATCATATATAAAAATTTGTATTTCTATTTTTCTATACAGCTGATAATAGGAGCCCATATACTGTAATAAAGGTACCAAGTGAGCCCAATATTTAATAGAAAATGTACAAACATACCATGCTAAAAAAATGTATATATAAAAGGATATATATATATATATATATATATATATATATATATATATATATATATATATATGTATATATATATATATATATATATATATATATATATATATAAATATATAATATATATATAAGAATTTGTATAAATAATACACTAGCACACAATGTGAAGTAAACTGGTGTCAAACATAATAAATATATCAAAATCTAGTGGAAAAGATAAAAAATAATAAATAAAAATATACTGCATATAAATAATTATAATTAATAATATATATTATCAAATTTACAACTGCACAAAATCATGTGCAAACTGTGCTTGATACCACAATAAAGGTTAATAGGCTGTGGTGCTAATGTTATGAATGACACTGGGTAAATCTCACAAGGAAGGAAGCACTTAACCTCTTTCTGACATGTGACGTACTATCCCGTCGAGGTGGGGTGGGCCCGTATGACCACCGACGGAAGAGTACATCATAGCGATCGGCGGCGCACACGGGGGGAGCGCGGCCGATCGCGGCCGGGTGTTAGCTGACTATCGCAGCTGACATCCGGCACTATGTGCCAGGAGCGGTCACGGACCGCCCCCGGCACATTAACCCCCGGCACACTGCGATCAAACATGATCGCAGTGTACCGGCGGTATAGGGAAGCATCGCGCAGGGAGGGGGCTCCCTGCTTGCTTCCCTGAGACCCCCGAAGCAACGCGATGTGACCGCGTTGCTCCGAGGGTCTTTTATCACCTCCTCCCTGCAGCAGGTCCGGATCCAAAATGGCCACGGGGGGCCTTCCGGGTCCTGCAGGGAGGTGGCTTACCAGTGCCAGCTCAGAGCAAGCGCTGGTAAGCCTGCAGGAGTGCACGTCAGATCGCTGATCTGACACAGTGCACAGCAAAGTGTCAGATCAGCGATCTTACACTATAACATGATGCCCCCCCTGGGGCAATGTTATAGTGTAAAAAAAAAAATATTCACATGTGTAAAAAAATTTAAAAAAAATTCCTAAAAAAATAAAATAAATAAAAAGAAATATATAGTTCCTATAAATACATTTCTTTATCTAAAAAAAACAAACAATAAAAGTACACATATTTAGCATCGCCGCGTCCGTAACGACCGACCTATAAAACTGTCCCACTATTTAACCCCTTCAGTGAACACCGTAAAAAAAAAAAGCAAAAAACAACGCTTTATTATCATACCACCAAACAAGAAGTGGAATAACACGCGATCAAAAAGACGGATATAAATAACCATGGTACCGCTGAAAACGTCATCTTGTCCTGCAAAAAACGAGCTGCCATACAGCATCATCAGCGAAAAAATAAAAAAGTTATAGTCCTCAGAATAAAGCGATGCAAAATAATTATTTTTTCTATAAAATAGTTTTTATCGTATAAAAGCGGCAAAACATAAAAAATGATATAAATGAGGTGTCGCTGTAATTGTACTGACCCGAAGAATAAAACTGCTTTATCCATTTTACCAAACGCGGAATGGTATAAACGCCTCCCCCAAAACAAATTCATGAATAGCTGGTTTTTGGTCATTCTGCCTCACAAAAATCAAACTATAGTAAATCAAACCCCCCTTCGTCACCCCCTTAGTTAGGGAAAAATAAAAAAAAATAAAAAAATGTATTTATTTCCATTTTCCCATTAGGGTTAGGGCTAGGGCTAGGGTTAGGGCTAGGGTTAGGGTTGGAGCTAGGGTTAAGGCTACAGTTAGGGTTGGGGCTAAAGTTAGGGTTAGGGTTGGGGCTAAAGTTAGGGTTAGGGTTTGGATTACATTTACAGTTGGGAATAGGGTTAGGGGTGTGTCAGGGTTAGGGGTGTGGTTAGGGTTATCGTTGGGATTAGGGTTAGGGATGTGTTTGGATTAGGGTTTCAGTTATAATTGGGGGTTTCCCATGTTTAGGCACATCATGGGCTCTCCAAACGCGACATGGTGTCCTATCTCAATTCCAGCCAATTCTACGTTGAAAAAGTAAAACAGTGCTACTTCTCTTCCGAGCTCTCCCATGCACCCAAACGGGTTTACCCCAACATATGGGGTATCAGCATACTCAGGACACATTGGACAACAACTTTGGGGGTCCAATTTCTCATGTTACCCTTGGGAAAATACAAAACTGGGGGCTAAAAAATATTTTTTGTGGAAAAAAAAGGATTTTTTATTTTCACGGCTCTGCGTTATAAACTGTAGTGAAACACTTGAGGGTTCAAAGTTCTCACAACACATCTAGATAAGTTCCTTGGGGGGTCTAGTTTCCAATATGGGGTCACTTGTGGGGGGTTTCTACTGTTTAGGTACATTAGGGGCTCTGCAAACGCAATGTGATGCCTGCAGACCATTCCATCTAAGTCTGCATTCCAAATGTTGCTCCTTCCCTTCCGAGCTCTCCCATGCGCCCAAACGGTGGTCCCCCCCCCCACATATGGGGTATCAGCGTACTCTGGACAAATTTTACAACAACTTTTGGGGTCCAATTTCTTCTCTTACCCTTGGGAAAATAAAAAATTGGGGGGCGAAAAGATCATTTTTGTGAAAAAATATGATTTTTTATTTTTACGGCTCTGCATTATAAACTTCTGTGAAGCACTTGGTGGGTCAAAGTGCTCACCACACATCTAGAAAAGTTCCTTATGGGGTCTACTTTCCAAAATGGTGTCACTTGTTGGGGGTTTCAATGTTTAGGCACATCAGTGGCTCTCCAAACACAACATGGTGTCCCATCTCAATTCCTGTAAATTTTGCATTGAAAAGTCAAACGGCGCTCCTTCCCTTCCAAGCTCTCCCATGTGCCTAAACAGTGGTTTACCCCCACATATGGGGTATCAGCGTACTCGGGACAAATTGTACAACAACTTTTTGAGCCCAATTTCTTCTCTTACCCTTGGGAAAATAAAAAATTGGGGGCGAAAAGATAATTTTTGTGAAAAAATATGAGTTTTTATTTTTACGGCTCTGCATTATAAACTTCTGTGAATCACTTAATGGGTCAAAGAGCTCACCATACATCTAGATAAGTTCCTTAGGGGGTCTACTTTCCAAAATGGTGTCACTTGTGAAGGGTTTCTATGTTTAGGCACATCAGGGGTTCTCCAAACACAACATGGCGTCCCATCTCGATTCCAGTCAATTTTGCATTGAAAAGTCAAATGGCGCTCCTTCGCTTCCGAGCTCTACCATGCGCCCAAACAGTGGTTAACCCCCACATATGGAGTATCGGCGTACACAGGACAAATTGTACAACTACTTTTGGGGTCCATTTTCTCCTGTTACCCTTGGTAAAATAAAACAAATTGGAGCTGAAGTAAATTTTTTGTGAAAAAAAGTTAAATGTTCATTTTTATTTATGCAAATTGCCTCTTCTGAGAAAAAGAGGACTTAAACTCTACAGCGCCACCTATTGGAAGTAGCGATCCTGCAAGTCACAATCAACCCTTTAACGAGTCGTGCAATATGACTTAGGATAAAAGCCAAATCAGTATCTCAGTTCGCAGACACGGTGTTTCGGGCTGTTGGCCCTCGTCAGTGCAAAGCATGAGAACTGATTTGGCTAGGTGAGAGGCTCTGGACATGGGGTCTAAGGGGTATCGTTTCTCCTTATGGAGAGTGACATACCATCTCTGGCTTGTCAAGGTAAGGAGGCTTATTTGCCGTACAATGCTCCTCTAGGAATTTAAATATGCAAATTGCCTCTTCTGAGAAAAAGAGGACTTAAACTCTACAGCGCCACCTATTGGAAGTAGCGATCCTACAAGTCACAATCAACCCTTTAACGAGTCGTGCAATATGACTTAGGATAAAAGCCAAATCAGTATCTCAATTCGCAGACACGGTGTTTCGGGCTGTTGGCCCTCGTCAGTGCAAAGCATGAGAACTGATTTGGCTAGGTGAGAGGCTCTGGACATGGGGTCTAAGGGGTATCGTTTCTCCTTATGGAGAGTGACATACCATCTCTGGCTTGTCAAGGTAAGGAGGCTTATTTGCCGTACAATGCTCCTCTAGGAATTTAAATATGCAAATTGCCTCTTCTGAGAAAAAGAGGACTTAAACTCTACAGCGCCACCTATTGGAAGTAGCGATCCTACAAGTCACAATCAACCCTTTAACGAGTCGTGCAATATGACTTAGGATAAAAGCCAAATCAGTATCTCAATTCGCAGACACGGTGTTTCGGGCTGTTGGCCCTCGTCAGTGCAAAGCATGAGAACTGATTTGGCTAGGTGAGAGGCTCTGGACATGGGGTCTAAGGGGTATCGTTTCTCCTTATGGAGAGTGACATACCATCTCTGGCTTGTCAAGGTAAGGAGGCTTATTTGCCGTACAATGCTCCTCTAGGAATTTAAATATGCAAATTGCCTCTTCTGAGAAAAAGAGGACTTAAACTCTACAGCGCCACCTATTGGAAGTAGCGATCCTACAAGTCACAATCAACCCTTTAACGAGTCGTGCAATATGACTTAGGATAAAAGCCAAATCAGTATCTCAATTCGCAGACACGGTGTTTCGGGCTGTTGGCCCTCGTCAGTGCAAAGCATGAGAACTGATTTGGCTAGGTGAGAGGCTCTGGACATGGGGTCTAAGGGGTATCGTTTCTCCTTATGGAGAGTGACATACCATCTCTGGCTTGTCAAGGTAAGGAGGCTTATTTGCCGTACAATGCTCCTCTAGGAATTTAAATATGCAAATTGCCTCTTCTGAGAAAAAGAGGACTTAAACTCTACAGCGCCACCTATTGGAAGTAGCGATCCTACAAGTCACAATCAACCCTTTAACGAGTCGTGCAATATGACTTAGGATAAAAGCCAAATCAGTATCTCAATTCGCAGACACGGTGTTTCGGGCTGTTGGCCCTCGTCAGTGCAAAGCATGAGAACTGATTTGGCTAGGTGAGAGGCTCTGGACATGGGGTCTAAGGGGTATCGTTTCTCCTTATGGAGAGTGACATACCATCTCTGGCTTGTCAAGGTAAGGAGGCTTATTTGCCGTACAATGCTCCTCTAGGAATTTAAATATGCAAATTGCCTCTTCTGAGAAAAAGAGGACTTAAACTCTACAGCGCCACCTATTGGAAGTAGCGATCCTACAAGTCACAATCAACCCTTTAACGAGTCGTGCAATATGACTTAGGATAAAAGCCAAATCAGTATCTCAATTCGCAGACACGGTGTTTCGGGCTGTTGGCCCTCGTCAGTGCAAAGCATGAGAACTGATTTGGCTAGGTGAGAGGCTCTGGACATGGGGTCTAAGGGGTATCGTTTCTCCTTATGGAGAGTGACATACCATCTCTGGCTTGTCAAGGTAAGGAGGCTTATTTGCCGTACAATGCTCCTCTAGGAATTTAAATATGCAAATTGCCTCTTCTGAGAATTATTTAAACATTCCAAAAATTCCTGTGAAACACCTGAAGGGTTAATAAACTTCTTGAATGTGGTTTTGAGCACCTTGAGGAGTGCAGTTTTTAGAATGATGTCACACTTGGTTATTTTCTATCTTATAGACCTCTCAAAATGACTTCAAATGAGATGTGGTCCCTAAAAAAAAATGGTGTTGTAAAAATGAGAAATTGCTGGTCAACTTTTAACCCTTATAACTCCCTAACAAAAAAAAATTTTGGTTCCAAAATTGTGCTGATGTGAAATAGACATGTGGGAAATGTTACTTATTAAGTATTTTGTGTGACATATTTCTGTGATTTAATTGCATAAAAATTCAAATTTTGGAAAATTGCAAAATTTTTGCCAAATTTCCATTTTTTTCACAAATAAACGCAACGCAATCAAATAAATTTTACCACTATCATGAAGTACAATATGTCACGAGAAAACAGTGTCAGAATCACCGGGATCCGTTGAAGCGTTCCAGAGTTATAACCTCATAAAGGGACAGTGGTCAGAATTGTAAAAATTGGCCTGGTCATTAACGTGCAAACCACCCTTGGGGGTAAAGGGGTTAATAAGCAGCAATGCTGTATAATGAAAGTGCTATTGTGCTGTGCAAATCTAATATATAAAGCTGAATGTGTGTATGTACAGTATGTGTGTGTGTCCGGGATTGGCATCTGCACCGTCGCAGCTACAGCCACAAAATTTTGCACAGTCACACGTCTGGACCCCAAGAGCGTCATAGCCTATGTTTTGAGGCGAAATTTTAACCCCGCGCTTTCCAATTCACCAAACAATTTTGCCTCTATCTACATAATGGGGAAAAAGTGAAAGGAAAAGTGTTAGAGGCAAATTGACAGCTGCCAGATGTGAACAAGGGGGACTTAAAGAATGAGAGCGATGGCGCCAAAGAATATATACCATACAGTTGCTAAGGTGGGGCCCCGACATGGGATACTCACCACACACGGGGATATGAACACACATACAAAATGCGCCACACACTACCACGTGCTTGAACACATATACCACCCTCAGCACACATTTCACCACACATACACCAACCTCGCCACATAAAAGTCGAAACACAAAAGTCACCGCTCAAAACTCGCCACGCGCAAAATTCGCCACATGCAAAACTAGCCTCACGTGCAAAACTAGCTTCACGTGCAAAACTCACCTCATGGAAAACTCGCCACACGCAAAACTTGCACACGCGGAAAAATCGCCACATGCACAAAAGTTGCAACACATGCAAAAGTTGCTTCACAAAAAACTTGCACATACTCAAAACGCACCACGCATAAAACTCGCCACGCGCAAAATTCGCCATGCGCAAAACTTGCTGCACACAACTTGCTATACTAACCTGTCACATGCAACTCGACACACAAAAAGTTGCTACACGCATGTCGCCATACAAAACTCATCTCACAAAAGTCGCTACATGCATGTCGCCACACGCAACTCAGCACACACAACTTGACACATGAAACTCGCCCTAAAACACACACATGTCTGGTATTATCCTTCAAAACTAAAAATCTGATTAATAAACAGACAAACTACAAGAGCAACAAATGTACCATATAGGAAATACGGCAGCTGTCAGTCACATGACCTGTCTATTATGTGTATATGTGAGCTAATATATACTGCCAGGGGGGAGGGCTTCCTGTTGGCTGGGGATTTATCAGGCTGACAATTTAGCTTACAAATACTGAGGTAAAAATACTGACCAAATAACATGTGAACGAGGTCTAATACAGGAGGAGATGACATACAGGTACATACTATATACAGGGGAGATGACACACAGGTATATACTATATACAGGAGCAGATGACACACAGTTATATACCATATACAGGAGTAGATGACATACAGGTATATACTATATATAGGAGGAGATGACCTACAGGTATATACTATATATAGGAAGAGATGACCTACAGGTATATACTATATACAGGAGGAGATGACATACAGGTATATACTATATAAAAGAGGAGATGAAACATAGGTATATAGAGGAGATGACATACAGCAGGTATATACTATATACAGGGGAGATGACATACAGGTATATACTATATACAGGAGATGACATACAGGTATATACTATATATTAGGAGATGACACATAGGTATATACAATATACAGGAGGAGATGACATACAGCAGGTATATAATATTTACAGAGGAGATGACATACAGGTATATTCTATATACAGGGGAGATGACATACAGGTATATACTATTTACAGAAGATGACATACAGGTGTATACTATATATAAGGGAGATGACAAACATGTATATACTGAGGGGAAAATGAGAGGTGTTGTAATAATTATAGGGGATAACTCAGGAGACTCTTTGCATGGAACAAGACAACTACAGGACACAGTTTTATAAGTGGTAAAGTCTATATTATCACACGGTGATTCAAACAGGTGCAGAGAGAAACTCAAGTCCACAACACTTGGAGTAAATATTAAACGCAGCTTAGCAGTCTATAGGAAACTTCAGAGGAAAATGCAATCACGCAGAAAGTCTATGAAGCACAATTATTCTTGAGGATACTTGACACGAATAAGTCCTTGCTTAGTCCAAAACACAGATAGATATGCTTATAAGGCAGTTCAAATAATATCTTAGCTCAACCAGGGAGGCCTGGGTAATAGTCTCAGGTTCTTGCAGAGCAGCAACAGCTTACATGTCCAGCAAATGCAGATGGAAGTAAACAGGAGCAGCAGATGAAGGAGGATTACTGGAACTGGTGTATTCAGCAGGAACTCAGAGCAGAGTAGCAGGATAACCCCACAGGTTCACAGGAGCAGGTATATAGCCAGGGAGTCACCAGAGGTCAGGAGCTGGATGCAACGCAGAATACTCTAGCACAGACTGAAGGCTGGGGTGGAGTTTTATAGCAGGAAGACACAGTGCACATGAGACCAAAGACACCATATTGGAAAAGGGCAGTAATGCACAAAAGGTAATAAAAAATGTTCAGAGTCCTGACATTACTCCCTCCTTAGAAGTGGCCTCAGGACGATCCTGGACCTGGTCTCTCAGGGAATCTCTGATGAAAACAAGAAATCTTCTGTTGGGCATTGATGTTTTCCACAGGTTCCCAAGAGTCTTCCCCAGGGGGATATCCCTGCCATCTTATCAGATATTGGAGCCGATTCCTGCGAATCCTGGAATCAACAATTTCCTCCACCACAAATTGTTCTTGCCCATCAATCACCACAGGCTGCGGAGGTGGCACAACACATCCCTGGAAGGTATTAGGCGATACAGGCTTTAGTAAAGATACATGAAAAACTGGGTGTACCTTCATAGTCCTAGGCAGCTTCAGCCGGCAGGCCACAGAGCTCACAATACCGTTGATCTTGAAAGGGCCAATGAATTTCTGTCCAAGTTTTTGTGAAGGAACGTTTAACTTCAGATTATTAGTTGCTAACCACACGGAATCTCCTACCTTGAACATGGGTGCAGGTTTACGGAATCTATCAGCCGATCTCTTATAACGTTCTTGAGCTGTGGTCAGGGATTCCTTCAGAACCTCCAGATTTTGCCTCATCGCAGTTAGCCTTTCCTCCACTGCCGGAACCAGAGAATTAATTGGAGACCTTGGTAAGATACACGGATGATAACCCAGATTGGCAAAGAAAGGTGTAAATTTAGTGGAGGCGCTCTGAGAATTGTTATATGAAAATTCGGCTAACGGCAGCAACTCCAACCAATCATCCTGGAGATGGCTGACATAGCATCTTAGATATTGTTCCAGCGTCTGGTTGGTACGCTCAGTCTGACCATTTGTCTGGGGATGGTAAGCGGAAGAGAGACAGACATTAATATTGAGTGCAGAGCAAAACCCCTTCCAGAATCTTGAAGTGAACTGCACTCCATGGTCAGAGATGATCTCATCCGGAACCCCATGCAACCGAAATACATTCTGTATAACCAAGTTCACTGTATCTTTAGCTGAGGGGAGGCCGGTGCACGGAACAAAATGAGCAGCTTTAGTCAGGCGATCAACTACCACCATGATTGTATTCATGCCCCCCGATGTAGGCAGCTCCACAATAAAGTCCATTGATATAGACCCCCAAGGGTGGGACGGAACAGGTAATGGTTGTAGAAGACCCGTAGGTGCCACATGAGGAGTCTTGTAACGAGCACATACCTCGCAAGAGAGAACATAGTCCTTGGTATCCTTCAGGCAAGCTGGCCACCAGAAGAATCGGCTCAGTAACTCTTGTGTCTTCTGTACCCCCCTGTGACCAGCCAACTTGGAGTCATGTACCAACTTGAGGATCTGCAGACGGACGACCTCAGGGACATAGATACGTCGATCTCTGAACCACATGCAACCCTTAACCCCTTACTGACATCGGACGGGATAGTACGCCCGATGTCAGCTCCCCTGCTTTGATGCAGGGCTCCGCGGTGAGCCCGCATCAAAGCCGGGACATGTCAGCTGTTTTGAACAGCTGACATGTGCCCGCAATAGCGGCGGGTGAAATCGCGATTCACCCGCCGCTATTAACTAGTTAAATGCCGCTGTCAAACGCAGACAGCGGCATTTAACTACCGCATCCGGCCGGGCGGCCGGAAATGACGGCATCGCCGACCCCCGTCACATGGTCGGAGGTCGGCGATGCTTCTCCATTGTAACCATAGAGGTCCTTGAGACCTCTATGGTTACTGATCACCGGTAGCTGTGAGCGCCACCTTGTGGTCGGCGCTCACAGCACACCTGATTTTCTACTACATAGCAGCGAACAGCAGATCGCTGCTATGTAGCAGAGGCGATCGTGCTGTGCCTGCTTCTAGCCTCCCATGGAGGCTATTGAAGCATGGCAAAAGTTAAAAAAAAAGTTTAAAAAAATGTGAAAAAAATAAAAAAAATATAAAAGTTTAAATCACCCCCCTTTCGCCCCAATCAAAATAAATCAATAAAAAAAAAATCAAATCTACACATATTTGGTATCGCCATGTTCAGAATCGCCCGATCTATCAATAAAAAAAAGCATTAACCTGAAAAAACGGCGTAACGAGAAAAAAAATCGAAACGCCAGAATTACGTTTTTTTGGTCGCCGCGACATTGCATTAAAATGCAATAACGGGCGATCAAAAGAACGTATCTGCACCGAATTGGAATCATTAAAATGCCAGCTCGGCACGCAAAAATTAAACCCTCAACCGACCCCAGATCATGAAAAATGGAGACGCTACGAGTATCGGAACATGGCGCAATTTTTTTTTTTTTAGCAAAGTTTGGATTTTTTTTTCACCACTTAGGTTAATAATAACCTAGTCATGTTAGGTGTCTATGAACTCATAATGACCTGGAGAATCATAATGGCAGGTCAGTTTTAGCATTTAGTGAACTTAGCAAAAAAAGCCAAGCAAAAAACAAGTGTGGGATTGCACTTTTTTTGCAATTTCACCGCACTTGGAATTTTTTTCCCGTTTTCTAGTACACGACATGGTAAAACCAATGATGTCTTTCAAAAGTACAACTCGTCCCGCAAAAAATAAGCCCTCACACGGAAAAATAAAAAAGTTATGGCTCTGGGAAGGAGGGGAGTGAAAAACGAACACGGAAAAACGAAAAATCCCACGGTCATGAAGGGGTTAAAGACAAGATTAATATCCACAGGTGGGTTGGCCAGAAATACATCACTGTCATAGGCCTCCCTGCACTCCTTCCACAAGTCCTGATCGTGGATAACTCCGATGAAATTGCCATCAGATAGAATGGTCTTGGATGGGGCTCCAGGTACGGAATCCACAGCATGGATTCGGGATAAAGCATCAGCCTTCGCATTACGAGAACCTGGACAGTACGAGATAACAAAGTTAAATTGATTTAAAAATAAGTTCCAACGAGCCTGACGAGGAGGAAGACATCTAGAGGATCTAAGGAACTAAATTGCGATGGTCAGTTAGCACTATGATCTGTTGTGCAGCTCCTTGCAGATGATGCCTCCATTCTTTGAAAGCCGCAATAATAGCCAGCAATTCCTTGTCTCCCACGTCGTAATTCTTCTCTGCTGAGGTTAGTCTACGGGAAAAGAAAGTACAAGGATGTAGCAGACCCTTCTCTAAAGTTCTTTGGGAGAGAATAGCCCCCAAAGCATTATCAGAAGCGTCCACCTCCACAATGAAAGAAAGTGTTGGATCTGGGTGTATCAACAGCGGTGCTGATGTGAAACAGTTCTTAAAGGGACTGTCATCCCCTCCAGCCGTTATAAACTAAAAGAGCCACCTTGTGCAGCAGTAATGCTGCATTCTGACAAGGTGGCTCTCTTAGTTATTGGTGCAGCCACAGCGGAAATAAAGCGTTTTATAATTTTGCAAAAATACCTGTCTTTAGCCCTGGAGGCAGGTCTTAACCCCCCTGCTGCACACGCCACACTGCCGTCACTCAAGGCTTCTTCGGCGCCGGGCGCCGCCCCCTCCTCACTGTTTTCAAATCAAATCCGGCGCCTACGCTGTTTTGTTCTGCCTGGGGCAGGCGCAGTGAACGCTGCCCATCTGACCTCAGATGCAGTCTCGCAGACTGTGCCTGTGCGGCCACCCAGCTTGTGAATCCCAGCCCCGCACTATGCATAATGCATAACACACTGCGGGGCTGGGATTCACAAGCTGGGTGGCCGCACAGGCGCAGTCTGCGAGACTGCATCTGAGGTCAGACAGGCAGCATTCACTGCGCCTGCCCCAGGCAGAACAAAACAGCGCAGGCGCCGGATTTGATTTGAAAACAGCGCGGAGGGGGCGGTGTTGTGAATTAGACTTTTTGGCTCCCTCTTGTGGTCACTAGTGGTATTACTCTGGGATTGTCTTTTTTTCTGTTTGGCAGTCACCTGGGTCGTTAGTCCAGGGGTGTCGCTATATTAACTTCCTGGATCCTTAGTCCAGTGCCTGGCATCGTTGTAATCAGATCCTTCTGTTGCTCCTGTCTGCTGGTCCTGGCTCTTGCAAAATTAAGCTAAGTCTTGCTTCTTTGTTTTTTGAGTTACTTGCTTTGCTACTATTTTTGTCCAGCTTGTACTAAATGTGATTTCTGACCTTGCTGGAAGCTCTAGGGGGCTGGTGTTCTTCCCCCGGCCATTAGACGGTTCGGGGGTTCTTGAATATCCAGCGTGGATATTTTAATAGGGTTTTTGCTGACCATATAAGTCATCTTACTATATTCTGCTATTAGCTAGTGGGCCTCTCTTTGCTAAATACCTAGCTCATTCTTATGTTTGTCTTTTCCTCTTACCTCACCGTTATTATTTGTTGGGGGCTTGTATCCAACTTTTGGGGTCTTTTCTCTGGAGGCAAGAAAGGTCTTTCTTTTCCCTTCTAGGGTTAGTTAGTTCTCCGGCTGGCGCGAGACGTCTAGAACCAACGTAGGCACGTTCCCCGGCTACTTCTATTTGTGGTGCTAGGATTAGATATATGGTCAGCCCAGTTACCACTGCCCTATGAGCTGTTTTTTTGTGTTTGCAGACTTGGTATTTATTCCTGAGACCCTCTGCCATTGGGGTCATAACAGTATGCCAGGCCTACATTGAATGTTTAATGCATTGCAGAAGTGGGATATAAGAAAGGAAATTTTGAATTTTTTTTTTTTTTCCCTCTCTTCCTCCCCTTTACCTCTGAGTGGCTTGAGCTTGCTGCAGACATGAATGTCCAGACCTTGATTACAAGTGTGGACCAGCTTGCTGCTCGTGTGCAAAGCATACAAGATTTTGTTACCAGTAGTCCTATGTCTGAACCTAAAATACCTATTCCTGAACTGTTTTCTGGAGACCGATTTAAGTTTAGGAATTTCAGGGATAATTGTAAATTGTTTCTATCCCTGAGACCCCGTTCATCTGGAGACTCAGTTCAGCAAGTTAAAATTGTTATCTCTTTTTTACGGGGCGACCCTCAGGATTGGGCCTTCTCGCTAGCGCCAGGAGATCCGGCATTGGCAAATATTGATGCGTTTTTTCTGGCGCTCGGATTGCTTTACGAGGAACCCAATCTTGGGGTTCAGGCAGAAAAAGCCTTGCTGGCTATTTCTCAGGGCCAGGATGAAGCTGAAGTGTATTGCCAAAAATTTCGGAAATGGTCCGTGCTTACTCAGTGGAATGAGTGTGCTCTGGCCGCAAACTTCAGAAATGGCCTTTCTGAAGCCATTAAGAATGTGATGGTGGGTTTCTCCATTCCTACAAGTCTGAATGATTCCATGGCGCTGGCTATTCAAATTGACCGGCGTTTGCGGGAGCGCAAAACCGCTAATCCTCTGGTGGTGTTGTCTAAACAAACACCTGATTTGATGCAATGTGATAGAATTCAGACCAGAAATGAGCGGAAAAATCATAGACGTCAGAATGGGTTGTGTTTTTACTGTGGTGATTCTACACATGTTATACCAGCATGCTCTAAACGCCTAACAAGGGTTGTTAGTCCTGTCGCCATTGGTAATTTGCAACCTAAATTTATTTTGTCTGTGACTTTAATTTGCTCATTGTCCTCCTACCCTGTTATGGCGTTTGTGGATTCAGGTGCTGCCCTGAGTCTTATGGATCTGTCATTTGCCAAGCGCTGTGGTTTTGTTCTTGAGCCGTTGGTCAATCCTATCCCTCTGAGGGGTATTGATGCTACGCCATTGGCGGAAAATAAACCGCAGTTTTGGACACAGGTAACCATGTGCATGACTCCTGAACATCGGGAGGTGATTTGTTTTCTTGTTCTGCATAAAATGCATGATTTGGTCGTTTTGGGGTTGCCATGGTTACAGACTCATAATCCAGTCTTGGATTGGAAGGCAATGTCTGTCTCAAGTTGGGGCTGTCAGGGTATTCATGGTGATTCCCCGCCGGTGTCTATTGCTTCCTCTACTCCTTCGGAAGTTCCTGAGTATTTGTCTGATTATCAGGATGTGTTCAGCGAGTCCAGGTCCAGTGTTCTGCCTCCTCATAGGGACTGTGACTGTGCCATAGATTTGATTCCAGGTAGCAAATTTCCTAAGGGAAGACTATTTAATCTGTCTGTACCTGAGCATACCGCTATGCGTTCGTATATCAAGGAATCTCTGGAGAAGGGGCATATCCGTCCTTCCTCTTCCCCTCTTGGTGCGGGATTCTTTTTTGTGGCCAAGAAGGACGGATCTTTGAGACCTTGTATTGACTATCGGCTTTTGAATAAAATCACTGTTAAATTTCAGTATCCTTTGCCTCTGTTGTCAGACTTGTTTGCCCGAATTAAAGGTGCCAAGTGGTTCACCAAGATAGATCTTCGTGGTGCGTACAACCTTGTGCGCATTAAGCGAGGAGATGAATGGAAAACCGCGTTTAATACGCCTGAAGGTCATTTTGAGTACTTGGTGATGCCTTTTGGGCTCTCTAATGCTCCTTCAGTGTTTCAGTCCTTTATGCATGATATTTTCCGGAAGTATCTGGATAAATTTATGATCGTTTATCTGGATGATATTCTGTTTTTTTCTGATGACTGGGACTCGCATGTAGAGCAGGTCAGGATGGTGTTTCAGGTTTTGCGTGAGAATGCTTTATTTGTTAAGGGTTCAAAGTGTCTCTTTGGAGTACAGAAGGTTCCCTTTTTGGGGTTTATTTTTTCCCCTTCTGCGGTGGAGATGGACCCAGTCAAGGTCCGTGCTATTCATGATTGGACTCAACCCACGTCAGTTAAGAGTCTTCAGAAGTTCTTGGGTTTTGCTAACTTCTACCGTCGTTTTATTGCTAATTTTTCTAGCATTGCTAAACCTTTGACGGATATGACCAAGAAAGGTTCTGATGTTGCTAACTGGGCTCCTGCAGCCGTGGAGGCTTTCCAGGAGTTGAAGCGCCGGTTTACTTCGGCGCCTGTTTTGTGCCAGCCTGATGTCTCACTTCCCTTTCAGGTTGAAGTGGATGCTTCTGAGATTGGGGCAGGGGCCGTTTTGTCGCAGAGAGGCCCTGGTTGCGCTGTGATGAGACCTTGTGCCTTTTTCTCTAGGAAGTTTTCGCCTGCTGAGCGGAATTATGATGTTGGCAATCGGGAGTTGTTGGCCATGAAGTGGGCATTTGAGGAGTGGCGTCATTGGCTCGAGGGTGCTAAGCATCGTGTGGTGGTCTTGACTGATCACAAAAATTTGATGTATCTCGAGTCTGCTAAACGCCTGAATCCTAGACAGGCCCGCTGGTCATTGTTTTTCTCCCGTTTTGACTTTGTGGTCTCATATTTACCAGGTTCAAAGAATGTGAAGGCTGATGCTCTTTCAAGGAGCTTTGTGCCTGACTCTCCGGGAGTCGCAGAACCAGTTGGTATTCTTAAAGAGGGAGTTATCTTGTCAGCCATTTCTCCGGATTTGCGACGTGTGTTGCAGAGATTTCAGGCTGGTAGACCTGACTCTTGTCCACCTGACAGACTGTTTGTTCCTGATAAGTGGACCAGCAGAGTCATTTCCGAGGTTCATTCCTCGGTGTTGGCAGGGCATCCGGGAATTTTTGGCACCAGAGATCTGGTGGCTAGGTCATTTTGGTGGCCTTCCTTGTCACGGGATGTGCGGTCGTTTGTGCAGTCCTGTGGGACTTGTGCTCGAGCTAAGCCTTGCTGTTCGCGTGCCAGCGGGTTGCTCTTGCCCTTGCCTGTCCCGAAGAGGCCTTGGACACACATTTCCATGGATTTCATTTCAGATCTCCCGGTGTCTCAGGGCATGTCTGTCATCTGGGTGGTATGTGATCGCTTTTCTAAGATGGTCCATTTGGTACCTTTGCCTAAGCTGCCTTCCTCTTCCGATCTGGTTCCTGTGTTCTTTCAGAATGTGGTTCGTTTACACGGCATTCCTGAGAATATTGTGTCTGACAGAGGATCCCAGTTTGTTTCCAGGTTCTGACGATCCTTTTGTGCTAGGATGGGCATTGAGTTGTCGTTTTCGTCTGCCTTTCATCCTCAGACTAATGGACAAACGGAGCGAATTAATCAGACTCTGGAGGCTTATTTGAGGTGTTTTGTTTCTGCGGATCAGGATGATTGGGTGACCTTCTTGCCGTTGGCGGAGTTTGCCCTTAATAATCGGGCTAGTTCCGCTACATTGGTTTCGCCATTTTTCTGCAACTCTGGTTTCCATCCTCGTTTTTCCTCGGGACATGTGGAGCCTTCTGACTGTCCTGGGGTACATTCTGTGGTGGATAGGTTGCAGCAGATCTGGAATCATGTGGTGGACAACTTAAAGTTGTCACAAGAGAAGGCTGAGCGTTTTGCCAACCGCCGCCGCGGTGTGGGTCCCCGACTTCGTGTTGGGGATTTGGTATGGCTGTCTTCTCGATTTGTTCCTATGAAGGTCTCCTCTCCTAAATTTAAGCCTCGCTTCATCGGTCCTTACAAGATATTGGAAATCCTTAATCCTGTGTCCTTTCGCTTGGATCTTCCTGTGTCGTTTGCCATTCACAACGTGTTCCATAGGTCTTTGTTGCGGCGGTACGTTGTACCTGTGGTTCCTTCTGTTGAGCCTCCTGCTCCGGTGTTGGTTGAGGGCAAGTTGGAGTACGTGGTGGAGAAGATCTTGGATTCTCGTCTCTCCAGGCGGAGGCTTCAGTATCTGGTCAAGTGGAAGGGCTATGGTCAGGAGGATAATTCCTGGGTGGTTGCCTCTGATGTGCATGCGGCCGATTTAGTTTGTGCCTTTCACGCTGCTCATCCTGATCGCCCTGGTGGTCTTGGTGAGGGTTCGGTGACCCCTCCTTAAGGGGGGGGTACTGTTGTGAATTAGACTTTTTGGCTCCCTCTTGTGGTCACTAGTGGTATTACTCTGGGATTGTCTTTTTTCTGTTTGGCACTCACCTGGGTCGTTAGTCCAGGGGTGTCGCTATATTAACTTCCTGGATCCTTAGTCCAGTGCCTGGCATCGTTGTAATCAGATCCTTCTGTTGCTCCTGACTGCTGGTCCTGGCTCTTGCAAAATTAAGCTAAGTCTTGCTTCTTTGTTTTTTGAGTTACTTGCTTTGCTACTATTTTTGTCCAGCTTGTACTAAATGTGATTTCTGACCTTGCTGGAAGCTCTAGGGGGCTGGTGTTCTTCCCCCGGCCATTAGACGGTTCGGGGGTTCTTGAATATCCAGCGTGGATATTTTAATAGGGTTTTTGCTGACCATATAAGTCATCTTACTATATTCTGCTATTAGCTAGTGGGCCTCTCTTTGCTAAATACCTAGCTCATTCTTATGTTTGTCTTTTCCTCTTACCTCACCGTTATTATTTGTTGGGGGCTTGTATCCAACTTTTGGGGTCTTTTCTCTGGAGGCAAGAAAGGTCTTTCTTTTCCCTTCTAGGGTTAGTTAGTTCTCCGGCTGGCGCGAGACGTCTAGAACCAACGTAGGCACGTTCCCCGACTACTTCTATTTGTGGTGCTAGGATTAGATATATGATCAGCCCAGTTACCACTGCCCTATGAGCTGTTTTTTTTGTGTTTGCAGACTTGGTATTTATTCCTGAGACCCTCTGCCATTGGGGTCATAACAGGGCGGTGCCCGGCGCCGAAGAAGCCTTGAGTGACGGCAGTGTGGTGTGTGCAGCAGGGGGGTTAAGACCTGCCTCCAGGGCTAAAGACAGGTATTTTTGCGAAATTATAAAACGCTTTATTTCTGCTTTGACTGCACCAATAACTAAAAGAGCCACCTTGTCAGAATGCAGCATTACTGCTGCACAAGGTGGCTCTTTTAGTTTATAACGGCTGGAGGGGGTGACAGAGTCCCTTTAAGCCGATCAAAAGCTTCTTGAGCCTGTGGTGACCACTTAAAGGGCTTTTCCTTCTTTGTCAAGGAAGTAATGGGACGGACAATATCAGAAAAATTTCGAATGAAGCGTCTGTAGAAATTTGCAAAACCAATAAAACGTTGGACCTCCTTAACGTTCTTGGGTACCGGCCAGTCAAGGATAGCCTGAATCTTACCAGATTCCATGTTCAGCCCCTGGGAAGAGATGATATAACCTAAGAACTGTATCTCAGAACAATGGAACTCGCATTTCTCCGGCTTAATATACAGATGGTTCTCTTTCAGACGTCTTAAAACAGTTTTGACATGTTCTTCATGTTCCTGTAGAGAGTCAGAAAGATTAGTATATCTTCCAAATAGATCACTACAAACTGGTCCAACAAATCTCTGAAAATGTAATTTGCAAGGAGTTGAAACATTGCAGGGGAGTTACAAAGCCCGAAGGGCATCACAAGAGATTCAAAGTGTCCATACCAGCATCTGAATGCTGTCTTCCACTCATCCCCTGGACGAATACGCACCAAATTATAAGCCCCACGAAGATCCAGTTTAGAGAACACCTTAGCATGGCGGACTCTTTCCAGTAATTCGGGAATCAGAGGCAAAGGGTAACGGTTTCGTACGGTTACCTTATTGAATTCCCGATAGTCAACACAGGGTCTCAGGGTCCCATCCTTCTTTTTTACAAAAAAGATAGGTGCCCCTGTTGGTGAGGAAGAAGGACGTGTGAAGCCTTCGGCCAGATTTTCATCAATATACTCCTTTAAGGCTTGAAGCTCAGGTGCCGCCAAAGTGTATACGTTACCAAAAGTAATAGCTGACCCAGGAAGCAACTCAATGGGACAGTCATAATGCCTGTGTGGAGGAAGCTGATCTGCATTCTTCTTGTCACAGATGTCAGAGAACTCTTTATATGCTGGAGGTAAAGAAAATACCTGTACATGTGGTTCCGTAGCCGTGGACTCAGGGACAGCTTCTGTTAACGCTGAGTTGCTCCTTGTTGGAAAGATAATCTCCTTGGTCTCCCAGTTGATAATTGGGTTCTGAGAACGCAACCAAGGAATGCCTAAAATCACAGGAAAATGAGAAGAAATTAGCAAGAAAGAAAGTTGCTCCTGATGATTAGGCTCCAACAAAATTTCAAGGGGTACGGTCTCTTGATCCACAGGCCCAGAGATTAAAGGTGACCCATCCACTGTTTCCATGGTAATTGGAGAGGCTCTTTTCTGAATTTCAATACCATGTTCCTTGGCAAATGCGATGTCCATGAAATTGCCACCTGCACCAGAGTGAATCATAGCTGCACTGGAAATCCACTGTCCTGAACACAGGATCTTAATAGGGAGAGAACAGTGAGAGTTCTTTTCCTTAAGCTCCTTGGGGGGTGAAGTCATAGAAAGTGTATGGAATACAGCGTTTAAAGGCAGGCTACATTCAGAGATGTCAGATTCATCATCACAGTTGCCATACTCCCCTACTGCTGCTAGCACCTTGTTAGGCCGTCTAGGACACTTAGGACAATTGATCAAGAAGTGGTCAGACTGGCTGCAGTAGAAACATAGACTTTCACGAAGGCGATGCTCCCGGCGCTCATTGATCTCGCTCCTCTGAACGGAATCAATTTGCATGGGCACCTCCTCCACCTCCCGAGATGTTTTACCTGCAGGCTCTTTGGAAGGAAGGGAAAAGTTAGAAATACGGTTATATGCAGCAAACTTCTCCTGCCTACGCTTAGTAAGGCGAATGTCAATGCGCACACAATGCTGTATAAATGTCTCTAGCTCTTGTGGTGACTCAGAGCGAGCTAGTTCATCTTTTACAATACTAGACAGACCCCTTTTAAAAATAGGCAATTGTGCATAACTGTCCCAATTGGTATCTACCGCTAATCTCCTGAATTCAGTAGCATACTCAATAACAGAACGTTTTGCCTGGTGTAAAGACAATGAAGCAGATTCAGCGGTTGCACGGCGATTAGGATCATCAAACATTAATGCCATAGCGGCCAAGAAATCATCCAAGTTATTTAACCATGGGTCACGAGACTCAATCATCGGATTCGCCCAGGCGAGCGCTCGTGCGGTCAGCAGCATTATTCCACACAATACTTTGGATCTATCATTAGAAAAACGGTCAGCATGCACATCAAAGTATAGCATACATTGATTCACAAAGCCATGAAATTTGTCGTGATCACCATTAAATCTGAATGGGGGCAACTTAGGTGGGCTAGCTGGTGGCGGTTGCCCAGAGGGAAAAGTCGCTTGTGCAGATATTTGCGTGCTTATGTCCTGAAAAGCCCGTCCATACTGGGACTCTATGCCAGCAAGTTTGTTTTCCTGGGCTGCCATACGGGTGCTTAAGTCCTGCAAAGTTTGTCCCAAACACTTGTTGATTGTGTTCAAAGCTTCCAAACTTCTTTTGCAGATCTTCCACATCTTTCTGCAGTGATCTAATTATGGAAAACACCAGCTCTAGTCTGCTTTCTGCAGTCATTGTTCCAGCAGTCTCCTTTTTTTTTTTAGGCTAGAGTATCCTGCAATAATTATAGGGGATAACTCAGGAGACTCTTTGCATGGAACAAGACAACTACAGGACACAGTTTTATAAGTGGTAAAGTCTATATTATCACATGGTGATTCAAACAGGTGCAGAGAGAAACTCAAGTCCACAACACTTGGAGTAAATATTAAACGCAGCTTAGCAGTCTATAGGAAACTTCAGAGGAAAATGCAATCACGCAGAAAGTCTATGAAGCACAATTATTCTTGAGGATACTTGACACGAATAAGTCCTTGCTTAGTCCAAAACACAGATAGATATGTTTATAAGGCAGTTCAAATAATATCTTAGCTCAACCAGGGAGGCCTGGGTAATAGTCTCAGGTTCTTGCAGAGCAGCAACAGCTTACATGTCCAGCAAATGCAGATGGAAGTAAACACGAGCAGCAGATAAAGGAGGATTACTGGAACTGGTGTATGCAGCAGGAACTCAGAGCAGAGTAGCAGGATAACCCCACAGGTTCACAGGAGCAGGTATATAGCCAGGGAGTCACCAGAGGTCAGGAGCTGGATGCAAGGCAGAATACTCTAGCACAGACTGAAGGCTGGGGTGGAGTTTTATAGCAGGAAGACACAGTGCACATTAGACCAAAGACGCCATCTTGGAAAAGGGCAGTAATGCACAAAAGGTAATAAAAAAATGTTCAGAGTCCTGACAGGTGTGAGGTGAAAATGAAAAGGTGTGAGTGCAAAATGAGAGGAGTGAGGGAAAATTGTGGAGTGATCGGAAAATGACAGATGTGAGGTCGAAATGACAAGTGTTAGGGGGAATGAGAGGAATGAGGGGGGAATGAGAGGAGTGAGGGGGAAAATTAGAGGAGTGGGGGGAAATGAGAGGTGTGAGGGAGAAAATGAGAGATGTGAGGGGGAAAAATGAAAGATGTGAGGGGGAAAATGAGAGGCATGATGGGAAAATAAGAGAAGTGAGGTGCTATAACTAACCACAGATATTTACTATGCCCAGTCAACGCCGGGCTCTTCAGCTAGTGCTCATATAAAGTGCTACAGTGCCAAAACAAAATATACAATAGAATAGCAGGTAAATACAAAGACAATTCAAGGACTCCTCATACCTATAGTGCTCCTAATAGCGCTATAGGTATGAGGAGTCCTTGAATTGTCTTTGTATTTACCTGCTATTCTATTGTATATTTTGTTTTGGCACTGTAGCACTTTATATGAGCATTTGCACAGCACAATAGCACTTTCATTATACAGCATTGCTGCTTATTAAGTGCTTCCTTCCTTGTGAGATTTACCCAGTGTCATTCATAACATTAGCACCACTGCCTTTGTTTGTTAACCCTTATTGTGGTACCAAGCACAGTTTTCACATGATTTTGCACAGTTGGACATTTTTATCACATTTATTGTGAGATTTACCCAGTGTCATTTACAACATTAGCACCACTGCCTTTTTTATTAACCTTTATTGTGGTATCAAGCACAGTTGGCACATGATTTCGCGCAGTTGCACATTTGATAATATATATTATTAATTATAATTATTTATATGCAGTATATTTTTATTTATTATTTTTTATCTTTTCCACTAGATTTTGATATATTTATTATGTTTGACAAAAGTTTATTTCACATTGTGTGCTAGTGTATTATTTATACAAATTCTTATATATTATATATATTTTTATATATATATCCTTTTATATTTACATTTTTTTAGCATGGTATGTTTGTACATTTTTTTTTAAATATTGGGCTCGCTCGGTACCTTTATTATATGGGCTCCTATTATCAGCTGTATAGAAAAATAGAAATACTAATTTTTATATGTGATATTACTTTTCAATAAAGTTTAAAAAATTTTTGAGTAAAATATTGTCTTTTATTGCACATTTTTTGTGGAGGATTTTTTGTGGTAACTAGTGCATGACAAGCATAATTTTATATACAATTGGTTTCCTTTCTGATTGTAGTCTCCCATGGAGACTAGTGAAGCATGCCAAAAGTAAAAAAAAGTTCAAATCACCCCCCTTTCGCCCCATTCAAAATAAAACAATAAAAATCAAATCAAACATACACACATTTGGAATAGCCGCGTTCAGAATCGCCTGATCTATCAATAAAAAAAAGAATTAACCTGATTGCTAAATGGTGTAGCAAAAAAAAAAAGTGAAATCGCCAGAATTACGTTTTTTGGTCGCCGCGACATTGCATTAAAATGCAATAACGGGCGATCAAAAGATCATATCTGCACTAAAATGGTATCATTAAAAATAAGCTCTAATAAAAATAAGCTGGAGACCCTAAAGGTATCAGAAAATGGTGCAATTTTTTTTTTTTTTAACAAAGTTTGGAATTTTTTTCACCACTTAGATAGAAAAGAACCTATACATGTTTTGTGTCTATGAACTCATAATAACCTGGAGAATCATAATGGCAGATCAGTTTTAGCATTTAGTGAACCTATTAGAAAAGCCAAGCAAAAAACAAGTGTGTGATTACACTTTTTTTGCCATTTCACCGCACTTGGAATTTTTTTCCCATTTTCTAGTACATGTCATTCAAAAGGACAACTCGTCCCGCAGAAAACAAGCCTTCACACGGCCATATTGACAGAAAAATTAAAAAAACGTTATGGCTCTGGGAAGGAGAACAAAAACGGAAAAAAACAAAAAAAGCTCCGGCCATGAAGGAGTTAAGGTTTTCATGGTAAGCAAAAGTCTGATATGTTGGGGTAGAGAGGTCCAGCGTAGAGGGGATGCACGGGTAAAATCTTGTATGTGATTGTTGGAAGAGAGGACAAGAGTGGAGTAGAAAAGGGATGATGTGAGGATCGGCCGTTGCATGCAGGTAAGTACTGGGAGACTAGGTCACAGATGTATAGTGGAGACAAGTTGTGGATGGCTTTGTATGCAATGGTTAGGGTTTTGAACTGGAGTCTCTGGGTAATTGGGAGTAATTGAAGGGATTGACAGAGAGGACAGGTTGGGGAATAGCGGGGCGATAGGTGAATTAGTCAGGCAGCAGAGTGTAGGACATATTTGAGGGGTGCAAAACTGTTGGAAGGAAGGCTACAAAGCAGAAGATGGCAGTAGTCGAGGCAGGAGATGATGAGTGCATGGACTAGGGTTTTTGCAGATTCTTGATTAAGGAATGTACGGATTTGGGAAATATGTTTGAGTTATAGTCAGCAGGAAGTGGAAAGGGCATGGATATGTGTTTTGAAGGAGAGATCAGAGTCCAGGGTTACCTCAAGGCAGCAAGCTTGTGGGACGCCCGCATCAAATGGCTTCTCCTCCTCCACCTTAACATCACACACAGTACAGTTCTGAGAGGTTGCATCCCAATTCCCCTTGTTTTCCCCCGCTTGCAACTCTCCAAACGCCTAAATGACTGTGGGGAACCATAGATGGGCAAGTTTGCAGAGCTGTTCACAAATTCTTTTCATGCGCATCAGAGATCTCAAAAGATTCACAGACTCAAGAGGAGGAAAGTTTCTGCACTGATGGCCAAATTTTTTTTAAATTGGATCCCGGGCCAGACAAAGTAGGGTCTGAGGAGAATCCAGACCCTCGTCACCAGACGTTAATCTCCGGGGGTGGAGGTGATTCTGATAAGATTCAGATACCTGAGGCGCAAGCAGACTCTACTGTGCTGTCAGGGCAGGAAGAGGAGGAGGGAAACTCTAAGTGCGAAAAGTGGGAGAACAGAGAGGATGACAATGAGGTTGTAGATCCCACTTGGTGTGAACCCAGTGGGAACTCTGGCTGAGTTGAACCCAACTCTGGCTGTGTCTAGCAGTGGTTGGGGGGCTGCAGTTCTTATGAGCAGCAAGGGTTGCCTAGCCTGAGCCTTTTTTGAGACCAAAAAGGATGACCCTTCTCATGTAATCTGCCAACTTTGTAAAAAAAGACTCAGTAGAGACAAAAATTCCAATAATTTGACTACTATATGCATCAAAATGCGTTAGTTTGGTAATCTCACTGCGCTAATATGTGACCTAGCCAACTACCGGCCGCCCTAACAACAGCATCTGCTGCTTTTTCCTCCTAGGTCACCATGGTAAGTGTTCCCGCACAGGTCCTACTGTAGGACCTCCACTTGTTTACCCGCTACAGTCAGGGTGATTGAGAGCCCATCAGCTGTTACGGAAGTGGACATGCCTGGTGTTTTTGACCAATCTCAGAAACTGAGCACAACACATATTTCTTAATCCACCATAACATCTCCACCTGCGCCTCATTCACAGTCCAGCAGTTTGTTGTGTTCACCCTATTCCACCCTCTCTCAGCACAGCGGCCAGCCCTGGGTCCCGCAGTGGTCACGTAAAAGATTTTTTTCCCCTACACATGCCAAACCTAAGAGCTTTAAGTTCATCATTTCCAATCTGTTGGCCACGGAAATGCTGCCTTTCTGACTGGTGTATGCAGAAGCTTTCTGAAAGCTGATGGCCATCGCAGTCCCCCAGTACCAGTTGCCCATTCGCTGTTAGTTTTCTAAGAAAGATGTGCATGCGCTACACCAGCATGTTGCAGACAACATCACCCGCTCCTTGAAAAAATCTATGTCTGACAGGGTGCATTTCACCACTGACACCTGGATGAGCAAGCATGGCCAGAGGCGTTACATCTCGGTGACTGGGCACTGGGTGAATGGTAGCTGTGGGGGCAGGCGGAGAAGGGTCTGCTCCACAAGTCTTTGAATTCTCAAAGCTTGCAGGGTGCTTGGGATGGAATCCTAAACCACTACACACCAGAGGATGGAGAACTAAATTACTAGATGTTAAATATGCAAATTGCCTCTTCTGAGAAAAAGAGGACTTAAATCTATAGCGTCACCTGTTGGAAGTAGCGATCCTACAAGTCACAATCAACCCTTTAACGAGTCATGCAATATGACTTAGGATAAAAGCCAAATCAGTATCTCAATTCGCAGACACGGTGTTTCGGGCTGTTGGCCCTCGTCAGTGCGAAGCATGAGAACTGATTTGGCTAGGTGAGAGGCTCTGGACTGGGGTTTAAGGGGAAACGTTTCTCCTTATGGAGAGTGACATACCATCTGGCTTGTCAAGGTAAGGAGGCTTATTCGCCGTGCAATGCTCCTCTGGGAAATTAAATATGCAAATTGCCTCTTCTGAGAAAAAGAGGACTTAACTCTATAGCGCCACCTGTTGGAAGTAGCGATCCTACAAGCCACAATCAACCCTTTAACGAGTCGTGCAATATGACTTAGGATAACAGCCAAATCAGTATCTCAATTCGCAGACACGGTGTTTCGGGCTGTTGGCCCTCGTCAGTGCGAAGCATGAGAACTGATTTGGCTAGGTGAGAGGCTCCGGACTGGGGTTTAAGGGGTAACGTTTCTCCTTATGGAGAGTGACATACCATCTGGCTTGTCAAGGTAAGGAGGCTTATTCGCCGTGCAATGCTCCTCTGGGAAATTAAATATGCAAATTGCCTCTTCTGAGAAAAAGAGGACTAAACTCTATAGCGCCACCTGTTGGAAGTAGCGATCCTACAAGCCACAATCAACCCTTTAACGAGTCGTGCAATATGACTTAGGATAAAAGCCAAATCAGTATCTCAATTCGCAGACACGGTGTTTCGGGCTGTTGGCCCTAGATGTTAAATATTAATATTTAATTGAATTATTCTTATTCTCAGTTCTGTACTGAGCACATTGCCTCTCGCTGACATTACATGAGTTATTTCTGTATATAGCTCAGAGTAAGATAACACCATATAGAGAGAACACGTGCTCTGTGGGACATACAGTTATATGAAAAAGTTTGGGCACCCCTATTAATCTTAAGCTTAATGTTTTATAAAAAAAAAATTTTTTTGCAACAGCTATTTCAGTTTCATAAATCTAATAACTGTTGGACACAGTAATGTTTCTGCCTTGAAATGAGGTTTATTGTACTAACAGAAAAAGTGCAATCTGCATTCAAACTAAATTTGACAGGTGCATAAGTATGGGCACCTCACCAGAAAAGTGACATTAATATTTAGTAGATCCTCCTTTTGCAAAAATAACAGCCTCTAGTCGCTTCCTGTAGCTTTTAATGAGTTCCTGGATCCTGGATGAAGGTATTTTTGACCATTCCTCTTTACAAAACAATTCCAGTTCAGGTAAGTTTGATGGTCGCCGAGCATGGACAGCCCTCTTCAAATGATCCCACAGATGTTCAATGATATTCAGGTCTGGGGACTGGGATGGCCATTCCAGAACAGTGTAATTGTTCCTCTGCATGAATGCCTGAGTAGACTTGGAGCGGTGTTTTGGATCATTGTCTTGCTGAGAGATCCATCCCCTGTGTAACTTCAACTTTGTCACTGATTCATGAACATTATTGTCAAGAATCTGCTGATACTGAGAGGAATCCATGCATCCCTCAACTTTAACAAGATTCTCGATGCCGGCATTGGCCACACAGCCCCAAAGCATGATGGAACCTCCACAAAATTTTACTGTGGGTAGCAAGTGTTTTTCTTGGAATGCTGTGTTTTTTGGCCGCCATGCATAACGCCTTTTTTTATGACCAAACAACTCAATCTTGGTTTCATCAGTCCACAGGACCTTCTTCCTAAAAGAAATTGGCTTCTTCAAATGTGCTTTTGCATACCTCAGCCGACTCTGTTTGTGGCGTGCTTGCAGAAACGGCTTCTTTCGCATCACTCTCCCATACAGCTTCTCCTTGTGCAAAGTGCGTTGTATAGTTGACCGATGCACAGTGACACCATCTGCAGCAAGTTAATGCTGCAGCTCTCTGGAGGTGGTCTGAGGATTGTCCTTGACTGATCTCACCATTCTTCTTCTCTGCCTTTCTGATGTTTTTCTTGGCCTGCCACTTCTGGCCTTAACAAGAACTGTACCTGTGTTCTTCCATTTCCTTACTATGTTCCTCACAGTGGAAATTGACAGGTTAAATCTCTGAGACAGCTTTTTGTATCCTTCCCCTGAACAACTATGTTGAATAATCTTTGTTTTCAGATCATTTGACAGTTGTTTTGAGGAGCCCGTGATGCTACTCTTCAGAGGAGATTCAAACAGGAGAACAACTTGCAAGTGGCCACTTTAAGTAGCTTTTCTCATGATTGCATACACCTGGCTATGAAGTTCAAAGCTCAATGAGGTTACAAAACCCAAAAAAGTGCTTTAGTAAGTCAGTAAAAAGTAGATAGGAGTATTTAAAACAAGAAAATGATAAGGGTGCCCATAGTTATGCACCTGTCAAATTTTGTTTGAATGCAGATTGCACATTTTCTGTTAGTACAATAAACCTCATTTCAAGGCAGAAACATTACTGTGTCCAACAGTTATTAGATATATGAAACTGAAATAGCTGTTGCAAAAAAAAAACAATTTTTATAAAACATTAAGCTTAAGATTAATAGGGGTGCCCAAACTTTTTCATATAACTGTATATATAATCACGTCTCTTAGGAGGTGGAGGGACGGTCACATGGGGCTGTTACGTGGGGCTGTCACCTCCTGCCTGCTTCTCCATCATTCTCCATGGACTTCAGACTACTCACAGAAGGAATGAACAACTTGTAGCCATGATGATTTCTACTCCATGACAGACAGATGCTTTTTACTATCTCAGGAACAAATGGACAATCTGTTCGTAACTATTTCACCTATTTTATGTTTTGCTGCAATGTGGATTTTCTGTGGACAATAAATCACTACATTTTTAATGAAAATATCATGACATTTTTTCTTTAAGAGTAACGCATCTGGTAAAGAGTCCTGATTAAATAAATGTGCAAAACAAGCATATTTAACACTAGACAACAGGGGTTTGAGAACTAAACTGCTAAAATCCTAGGGTTGGAGAACTAAACCACTACACACAAGAAGAAGAACTAAACTACTAGAGAACAGGGGTTGGATTGCTAAACTACTAAATACCTAGGGTTGGAGAACTAAACCACTACACACCAGGGGATAAGGAACTAAACCACTTCAAACTAAGGGCTGTCCCACACGTCCAGATAATTCCGGTACTGGAAACAATCGGTACCGGAATTATCCGTGTCCGTGTGCCCCTACGTTTCTTGTGTACATCAGTGTGTCACACTTGCGGTACACGTGTGCCGCCCGTGTTCCCACTGGGTACCACACGCACCGTGCTGGGTACCACACGTAGGAGCATCTGGTGCTGAAGCTGCGATTCATATGTTCCCTGCAGCAGCGTTTGCTGCAGAGAAGATATGAATAATAGTGTTTAAAATAAAGATCTATGTGTCCGCCGCCCTCCCACCCCCTGTGCGCCCCCCCGCTGGTCAGAAAATACTTACCCGCTCCCTCGTTTGCTGTAGCTTCTTCCTGGTCTGGCCGCGGCTTCTAGTGTATGCGGTCACGTGGGGCCGCTCATTTACACTCATGAATAGGCGGCTCCACCCCTATTGGAGGTGGAGCCACATATTCGTGAGTGTAATCGGCGGCCCCACGTGACCGCATACAGTAGAGAAGCCGCGGTCAGACCAGGAAGAAGCTACAGCCAACGAGGGAGCGGGTGAGTATTTTCAGGACAGCGGGGGGGGGGGCGCACAGGGGGTGGAAGGGCGGCGGACAGATAGATCTGTCTTTTAAACACTATTATTCATATCTTCTCTGCAGCAAACGCTGCTGCAGAGAAGATATGAATCGCGGCTTCAGCACCATGTGGGGGGGACAGCGCTTACTGTAGCGCTGTCTCCTGCACGCAAACGGACTGCAGACGGAGAACGTCCGTGTGCGGTCTGTGTTTTACACTGACCCATTGACTTTAATGGGTCCGTGTAATACGTGCGCTCCCACGAACACTGACATGTCTCCGTGTTTGGCACACGGAGACACGGTCCGCAAAAAATCAATGACATCTGCACAGATGCATTGATTTTAATGGGTTTACGTGTGTCAGTGTCTCCGGTACGTGAGGAAACTGTCACCTCACGTACCGGAGCCACTGACGTGTGAAACCGGCCTAAGGCTGGTTTCACATTTGCAGTTGTGTCCACAGTGTTTCTGACGCATACATCCGCATGCGTCTTGATTTCCTATCTTTAACATTGTAGACGCAGGTGCATGCGTTTACATGCGTTCGCCCGCTTTTGCTTACGTATGCGTTTTTTTCACAGTGTGCAGCAGGGCGCGGCTAACGCACCATGTTGGAATTTTTGAGGCGCAAATTTCTGTCAAATATGCGCAGGCATGCGCATGCGGATGAGTGCATTAAAAAACGCATTACTGTCTATGGGAACACGTTTGATGCACTTGCATACTTTGGACTGTGCATGTCCAGGAACTGATTTAGACATGCCCATTGAGACACGCCCTCCTGGAAATATCAAACGCATGTGCATAAAAAGACACCAACGCATGTAAAAACGCATACAAATGCTGCGTTTTTTTGCCGTCATGTGTAAGCTGATGCGGATAAAAAATGCAGCATTATCATGCGTTTGCATGTGTTTTTGCATGTGTTTGCAGTTGCGGATGATACGCTGCGCACATAGACGCAAATGTGAAACTAGCCTAAGAGATAGTGAACAAAACCACTAGACACCAAAGTGTTAATAGACACCAAGTCTTCGCACCCCCAAGGCTTGAGGGACAAACTTGTGTCTAACACTTCCTCCACTACTTCTGCTTCCATATCCTCTAGGGCCTATGCCTGAACCCTCAACCTCTCGCTTAGGCCGGTTTCACACGTCAGTGGCTCCGGTACGTGAGGTGACAGTTTCCTCACGTACCGGAGCCACTGACACACGTAGACACATTAAAATCAATGCATCTGTGCAGATGTCATTGATTTTTTGCGGACCGTGTCTCCGTGTGCCAAACACGGAGACATGTCAGTGTTCGTGGGAGCGCACGTATTACACGGACCCATTAAAGTCAATGGGTCCGTGTAAAACACGTACCGCACATGGACGTTCTCCATGTGCCGTGCAGGAGACAGCGCTCCAGTAAGCGCTGTCCCCCCCACATGGTGCTGAAGCCGCGATTCATATCTTCTGTGCAGCAGCGTTTGCTGTAAAGAAGATATGAATAATCCATTTTTTTTGTGGTATTTCGTGTTTAAAATAAAGCTCCATGTCCCCACTCCCTGTGCGCCCCCCCGCTGTTCTGAAAATACTCACCCGGCTCCCTCGTTGGCTGTCGCTGCTTCCTGTCCTGGCCGCACCTTCTACTGTATGCGGTCACGTGGGGCCGCTGATTACAGTCATGAATATGCGGCTCCACCTCCCATAGGGGTGGAGCCGCATATTCATTACTGTAAATGAGCGGCCCCACGTGACCGCATACAGGAGAAGCTGCGGCCAGGACAGGACACTGCGAGGGAGGCGGGTGAGTATTTTCAGAACAGCGGGGGGGGGGGGCGCACAGGGGGGGGGGACATGGAGCTTTATTTTAAACACGAAATACCACTAAAAAATGGATTATTCATCTCTTCTTTACAGCAAACGCTGCTGCACAGAAGATATGAATCGCGGCTTCAGCACGATGCAGGGGACAGCGCGAAACTTTAGCGCTGTCTCTCCTGCACGGTCCGTGTGGTACCCAGGTGGCACACAGCTGCCGCACGTGTGCCACACGGATGGCCTACGTGAGCTCACGGACACACGGACACGGATAACTCCGGTCCCGATTTTTTCCGGTATCGAAATTATCTGGACGTGTGAGACTGGCCTTAATGAGAGACAAGTTCCAACGGTAATTTAATCTCAATGATCTCAACAAAATAACATACACATGTGAGATGGATAACAGCAATAGTAATTAATAGTAACCGATTAAGTATTTACTTAATAGTGCAACCACATGTGTAACATGGATATAATGATGAGCCTAGATAAATGATAAACAAAAGAAAAAGACTGAATTTATACCCAATAAAGTAAAAAAGAGATATTTTATTTTTTTTAATATAATAAAACAAGGGTAAGGGAGGAGCCAGATGCTCTAGAAACAAGAAAGGGGACAAAATGCACAAGGGACAAATAAGTAAATGTTATAAATATTACTGCTGTCAGCATGGCACAGTATAGTGAAACATTGAATAAGGCGCAATATACAAAAATAAGGTGCTGCAAATGTGACAGAGAAATCAGTAAGGGTGGACCCACAAAAAAAATAAATGTAATATGTGGCAGAGAAGAAAAATGCTGTCACTTTTATTCATTGGTGGCCTTATGGACAGTGCAAAAGAAAGTGTGGCCATTACGTGAACAAAATTGCTATAATACCATGTAATATCTACCTGAAAGCAAATAGCGGGTGCGATGGGGTCCAGGAAAGTCCCAAGGATGCGTCCACCTTTTTGGCTTCTGCTTTTGTCAACGGTGCAGAGAGAATCCCCCCCACCTCCGTAGTGCACAGCCAGGGTTCACCGCAATCAGGCAATGTTTAAATTAATATGCCTTGGAGACTGCAGTCACACAGCTCAAGAGTTGTGGACGGCTATCCAGGCAGAGTTTGTGCAATGGCTGTCTGCACTGAACCTGGAGACAGGGAAGGCAGTGTGCGATAATGGTGCGAACATGGTGGCAGCAAGGGCAACCTCACACATGTGCCTTGCATGGCTCACGTCCTCAACCTGGTGGTACAGCAATTTCGCCGCCACTATCCTGGTCTGGGTGCACTGCTGATGAAGGCACGGTCACTGTGTAGTCACTTCTGCCGATCGCACCCCGCAGGTCATCAACTTAAATCGCAACAGAGGTCTTTTGGCCTACCGGTTAACCATTTGATATGCGATGTGCTGACATGGTGGAATTCCACTCTCCATATGTTGCAGAGACTGTGGCAGGAGCGACAAGCCCTAGTGCAGTATGTTTTTTTGCATAGCCTGGGGCAATGCAGTACGAACATGGCGGAAATCACGCTTACACAGTGGGAACAGATGAAGGACCTCTTCACCCTTCTGCACAGTTTGGAAATGCATACTAAGATGGTTAGCTTCTGACAATGCCATCATCAGCATCACTATTCCTGTCAGCTACATGTTGGAGCACACTTTGAATAGTCTGCGGGAGAAGATGGTGGTCCCAGAACAAGAGGAGGAAGCAGAGGAGGATGTGGAAGGGATAACAATATCTCTAAGTTCCGGACTGTCGTCGCACAGGTGGGTGCCATGGGAAGGTGGATTACAGCGATCGATTGTGGCTCATTGTACCAGACAAACTGTTAGTGAAGGTGTAGGAGCCGAGGAACAAATGGAGGAGGAAGAGGTAATGGGCGAGCAACAGTCAGGAGATGAAGAGGATAACGATCCCCTCTCTGTTGTGATTAGCAGGAGGGGATGGAGGAAGCAAGCTTGAGTGTTACCCCGCCCCCAACACACCAGGGATTTGGACCTCATGTAAGCGCCCAACACATGAGGGCCTTCTTGCTGCACTATCTGCAACTTGATGCCTGTATTGTTAGGATTAGAAATAGTGCTGACTACTGGATTGCCACTTTGTTAGATCCACTGTACAAGAGTAAATTTTGCCAGATGCTTATCCTCCTGGAAAGGGACTCACACATGCTGGAGTATCGAAATATGCTTATAGACAATCTTAAGAGTGTTTTTTCCCAAGACAGCAGTGAGGCACACAGTGTGCATCACAGTTATAGACTTCCAACCCTGGGAACATTGAGTCGTCAGTGCAAAAACATTAGCAGTAGCAGTGTAAGTGACAAAAGAAATTTCTGTGAATCATTTCACACATTTTTTAGACTAGCCCGTGCACCAGCAGAACAGAGTACAAGTCTGACACACAGTGAATGACTGGAGAGGATGGTGCAGGAATATCTTAAGCTCAATATCAATACCATCGCAGGGGTATGTGTTGTGAATTCCGTTCTCGGGCTCCCTCCTGTGGTCATGAGTGGTACTTTCTGAGTTCTGTTCATGGGCTCCCTCTGGTGGCTTTTAGTGTTACGGCTGGTCTGTAGCTGGACTTCAGCTGCCTCGTTTCCTGCTAGGCCTGCTGCCTATTTAACTCCATCTGGACCTTTACTTGTTGCCTGCTGTCGTTGTATTCAGTACTGGTTCAGATCTCTCTGGGACTTCCCTTGTGACCTGTCTCCCCGTGGAGAAGCTAAGTTCATGCTAGTCCATTTTTGTTCATTGCTATTTGAAAATGTGTCTCAGTATGTTATGAGTTCAGTCCAGCTTGCTTATATGCTATTTGATTGCTAGCTGGAAGCTCTGGGGTGCGGAGTTGCGTCCCTCACATCGTGAGTCGTGTGGGGGTCTTTTTGTATTCTCTGCGTGGATACTTTTGTAGTATTTTATACTGACCGCACAGATTCCTTGCTATCTTCTGACTATTTAGTTACTAGCGGGCCTCATTTGCTAAAACCTATTTTCATTTCTATGTTTGTGTTTTCCCCTTAAACTCACCGTTATTATTTGTGGGGGGCTGCTTACACTTTGGGGAAAATGTCTCTGAGGCGAGTGAGGCTTTATTTCTCTATAGGGGTAGCTAGTTTCTCAGGCTGTGAACGAGGCGTCTAGGCCGAGTTAGGAACGCTCCACGGCTGCCTATAGTGTTTGTTGATAGGATCAGAATTGCGGTCAGTAAAGTTCCCACATTCCCGGAGCTTGTCCTTATTTTTGGTTTACCCATCAGGTCAGTTCATGTGTTCCTTACCACCAGGATCATAACAGTACAGCAGGCCCGTAAAGTGTTAATGCATCGCAAAAGAGGGATAAGAGAAGCTCTGAGGTTTTTTTTTTCCTTTGCAGTGTGTTTAGCCTCTCTCCTCCCCTTAATCTCTGGGTGGTTCAGGACTCAGCTGCAGATATGGACATTAAAGGTCTGTCTTCTTGTGTGGATCAGCTTGCTACAAGGATACAAAGCATTCAGGATTATGTAGTTCGCAGTCCTATGTCAGAACCTAAAATACCAATTCCTGAGCTGTTCTCTGGAGATAGATCTAGGTTTTTGAATTTCAAAAATAATTGCAAATTGTTTCTTTCTCTGAGACCTCATTCCTCTGGTGACCCTGCTCAGCAAGTTAAAATTATTATTTCTTTGTTGCGTGGTGACCCTCAAGATTGGGCATTCTCCTTGGCGCCAGGAGATCCTGCATTGCTAAATGTGGATGCGTTTTTTCTGGCGCTTGGATTGCTTTATGAGGAACCTAATCTAGTAGACCAGGCAGAAAAGATTTTGCTGGCTCTCTCTCAGGGTCAGGATGAAGCAGAGGTTTACTGTCAGAAGTTTAGGAAGTGGTCTGTGCTCACTCAATGGAATGAGTGTGCCCTGGCAGCGATTTTCAGAAAGGGTCTTTCTGAAGCCCTTAAGGATGTTATGGTGGGGTTCCCCACGCCTGCGGGTCTAAATGAGTCAATGTCTTTGGCCATTCAAATTGATCGGCGTTTGCGGGAGCGCAAACCTGTGCACCATCTGGCGGTGTTTTCTGAGCAGAGGCCTGAGTCTATGCAATGTGACAGGATTCTGACCAGAATTGAACTGCAAAATCACAGATGTCAGAATGGGTTGTGCTTTTACTGTAGTGACTCCACTCGTGTTATCTCTGATTGTTCTAAGCGCACAAAGAGGTTCGCTAAGTCTGTCACCATTGGAACTGTACAGCCTAAATTCATTTTGTCTGTTACTTTGATTTGCTCTTTGTCATCCTACTCGGTTATGGCTTTTGTGGATTCAGGCCCTGCCCTGAATTTGATGGATTTGTCATTTGCCAGGCGCTGTGGTTTTATCTTGGAGCCATTGCAATTCCCTATTCCACTAAAGGGAATTGATGCTACACCATTGGCCAAGAATAAGCCTCAGTACTGGACTCAAGTGACTATGTGCATGACTCCTGCACATCAGGAGGTTATTCGCTTTCTGGCGTTACATAATTTGCATGATGTTGTCGTGTTGGGTCTGCCATGGCTGCAGGTTCATAATCCAGTCCTGGATTGGAAAGCGATGTCTGTGTCAAGTTGGGGATGTCAAGGGGTACATGGCGATGTTCCTTTGGTGTCAATTGCTTCTTCTACTGATTCTGAAGTCCCTGAATTTTTGTCGGATTACCAGGATGTATTTGATGAGCCCAAATCCAGTGCCCTACCTCCTCATAGGGATTGTGATTGTGCCATAAATTTGATTCCTGGTAGTAAGTTCCCTAAGGGTCGACTTTTTAATTTATCTGTACCAGAACATACCGCTATGCGGAGCTATATAAAGGAGTCTTTGGAGAAAGGGCATATTCGTCCTTCCTCGTCACCTTTGGGTGCAGGGTTCTTTTTTGTGGCCAAGAAGGATGGTTCTCTGAGACCCTGTATAGATTATCGCCTTCTAAATAAAATCACGGTCAAATTTCAGTACCCTTTGCCTCTGCTGTCCGATCTGTTTGCTTGGATTAGGGGGGGCTAGTTGGTTCACCAGGATAGATCTTCGAGGAGCTTATAATCTTGTGCGTATAAAGCGGGGCGATGAATGGAAGACAGCATTTAATACGCCCGAAGGTCATTTTGAGTACTTGGTGATGCCTTTTGGGCTTTCTAATGCCCCTTCCGTTTTTCAGTCCTTCATGCACGACATCTTCCGAGAGTATCTGGATAGATTCATGATTGTGTACCTGGATGATATTTTGGTCTTTTCTGATGATTGGGAGTCTCATGTGAAGCAGGTCAGGATGGTGTTTCAGGTCCTGCGTGCCAATGCCTTGTTTGTGAAGGGCTCTAAATGTCTCTTTGGAGTCCAGAAGGTTTCCTTTTTGGGCTTTATTTTTTCCCCTTCTACTATCGAGATGGATCCAGTTAAAGTCCAGGCCATCTATGACTGGACTCAGCCTACATCGGTGAAGAGCCTTCAGAAGTTCTTAGGCTTTGCTAATTTTTAACGTCGCTTCATCACTAATTTTTCTAGTGTGCTTAAGCCTTTGACGGATTTGACTAGAAAGGGTGCTGATGTGACTAATTGGTCTTCTGCGGCCGTTGAGGCCTTTCAGGAGCTGAAACGTCGGTTTTCTTCGGCTCCTGTCTTGCGTCAGCCTGATGTCTCTCTTCCCTTTCAGGTCGAGGTTGATGCTTCTGAGATTGGAGCAGGGGCTGTCTTGTCACAGAGAAGCTCTGATGGCTCGGTGATGAGACCATGTGCTTTCTTTTCTAGAAAGTTTTCGCCTGCCGAGCGGAATTATGATGTTGGTAATCGGGAGTTGTTGGCAATGAAATGGGCATTCGAGGAGTGGCGACATTGGCTTGAGGGAGCCAAGCATCACGTGGTGGTCTTGACGGATCACAAGAATTTGATTTATCTCGAGTCTGCCAAGCGGTTAAATCCTAGACAAGCTCGATGGTTGCTGTTTTTCTCCCGTTTTGATTTCGTGGTTTCATACCTTCCGTGTCATGTTCCCAATGGCAGGGAATTAAACACATAACACGGGCAAAAACAGGACGAGCTCTAGGGTGATGGAACCTGAGCTGACCGCGATCCTGAACCTCAACACTCAACTAACAGCAGCCGGGGAACGTTCCTGGGGGGACTCTAGACGTCTCGCGCCAGCCGGAGATCTAGCTACCCCTATCAGAAGAATCACAGACCTATCTTGCCTCCAGAGAAATATTCCCACAGAAATAGCAGCCCCCCACATATAATGACGGTGAAATGAGAGGAAGGCACAAACGTAGTTATGAAAACAGATTCAGCAAAATGAGGCCCGCTTAAGCTAGATAGCAGAGGATACAAAAGGTGAACTGCGCGGTCAGCTTAAAACCCTTCAAAATACCATCCTGAAATTACTTGAACTCATGTGCCAACTCATGGTACATGAGTGGTAATTTCAGCCCACTAGAGCAACCAGCAGCAGAGAATTACATATCTGCAAGCTGGACTAAAAACATGAAAGCAAACATGAAACAGGGAAATCCAGACTTAGCTTGTCTTGAAGGCCTAGGAGCAGGTAGCAAAGGTAACAGAGACACACTGATACATTGATAGCCGGCAAGGGAATGACAGGAAAGCCAGGATAAATAGGAAACACCCAGCCTCTGATGGACAGGTGGAAACCAGAGACCGCAACCCACCAAAGTCACCCAGTACCAGCTGTAACCACCAGAGGGAGCCCAAAAACAGAATCCACAACAGTACCCCCCCCTTAAGGAGGGGTCACCGAACCCTCACGAGAACCCCCAGGGCGATCAGGATGAGCTCTATGGAAGGCGCGGACCAAATCAGTCGCATGAACATCAGAGGCGACCACCCAGGAATTATCCTCCTGACCATAACCCTTCCACTTAACCAAATACTGGAGTTTACGTCTGGAAACACGAGAATCCAAGATCTTCTCAACAACATACTCCAATTCTCCCTCCACCAGCACCGGAGCAGGAGGCTCAACCGAAGGAACAACGGGCACCTCATACCTCCGCAAAAACGACCGATGGAACACATTATGAATAGCAAACGATGCTGGGAGATCCAAACGAAAAGATACAGGGTTAAGAATCTCCAAGATCTTATAAGGACCGATGAACCGAGGCTTGAACTTAGGAGAAGAGACCTTCATAGGGACAAAACGAGAAGACAACCACACCAAGTCCCCAACAAGAAGTCGGGGACCCACGCGGCGACGGCGATTAGCAAACTGCTGAGTCTTCTCCTGAGACAACTTCAAATTGTCCACCACCTGATTCCAAATCTGATGTAGCCTGTCCACCACCACGTCCACTCCAGGACAATCCGAAGGCTCCACCTGACCAGAGGAAAAACGAGGATGAAACCCCGAATTACAAAAGAAAGGAGAAACCAAAGTAGCAGAACTAGCCCGATTATTAAGGGCAAATTCGGCCAGTGGCAAAAAGGCAACCCAGTCATCTTGATCAGCAGAAACAAAACACCTTAAATAAGTTTCCAAGGTCTGATTAGTTTGCTCCGTCTGGCCATTCGTCTGAGGATGGAATGCAGATGAGAAAGACAAATCAATGCCCATCTTAGCACAAAACGTCCACCAAAATCTAGACACAAACTGGGATCCCCTGTCAGAAACGATATTCTCCGGAATCCCATGCAAACGAACCACGTTCTGAAAAAATAAAGGGACCAACTCAGAGGAGGAAGGCAACTTAGGCAAGGGTACCAAATGAACCATCTTAGAAAAGCGGTCACACACAACCCAGATAACGGACATTTTCTGTGAGACAGGGAGATCTGAAATAAAATCCATGGAAATGTGCGTCCAAGGCCTCTTCGGGATAGGCAAGGATAACAACAACCCACTGGCCCGAGAACAGCAAGGCTTAGCCCGAGCACACACTTCACAAGACTGCACAAAGGTGCGCACATCCCTTGACAAGGAAGGCCACCAAAAAGACCTGGCCACCAAGTCTCTAGTACCAAATATTCCAGGATGACCAGCCAACACAGAAGAATGGACCTCGGAGATGACTCTACTGGTCCAATCATCCGGAACAAACAGTCTTTCTGGTGGACAACGATCAGGTTTATCCGCCTGAAACTCCTGCAATGCACGTCGCAAGTCTGGGGAGACGGCGGACAATATTACCCCATCCCTAAGGATACCAGTAGGCCCAGAGTCTCCAGGAGAGTCAGGCACAAAACTCCTGGAAAGAGCATCTGCCTTCACATTCTTTGAACCTGGCAGGTATGAAACCACAAAACTGAAACGAGAAAAAAACAACGACCAACGAGCCTGTCTAGGATTCAGACGCCTGGCAGACTCAAGGTAAATCAGATTTTTGTGATCAGTCAAGACCACCACACGATGTCTAGCACCCTCAAGCCAATGACGCCACTCCTCAAATGCCCACTTCATGGCCAAAAGCTCCCGATTACCCACATCATAATTGCGCTCGGCGGGCGAGAATTTTCTAGAAAAGAACGCACATGGCTTCATCACCGAGCCATCGGAACTTCTCTGTGACAAAACCGCCCCCGCTCCAATCTCGGAAGCATCAACCTCAACCTGAAAAGGAAGTGAAACATCTGGTTGACATAACACAGGAGCAGAAGAAAACCGGCGCTTAAGTTCCTGAAAGGCCTCCACAGCCGTAGGAGACCAATTAGCAACATCAGCACCCTTTTTAGTCAAATCAGTCAAAGGTTTAACAACACTGGAAAAATTAGTAATGAACCGACGATAAAAATTAGCAAAATCCAAGAACTTCTGAAGACTCTTAACAGATGTAGGTTGTGTCCAGTCACAAATCGCCTGAACCTTGACGGGATCCATCTCAATAGTAGAAGGAGAAAAAATGTACCCCAAAAAAGAAATCTTCTGGACTCCGAAGAGACATTTTGAGCCCTTCACAAACAGAGAATTGGCCCGCAGGACTTGAAACACCTTCCTGACCTGTAGAACATGAGACTCCCAGTCATCAGAAAACACCAAAATATCATCCAAATACACAATCATAAACTTATCCAGATATTCACGGAAAATATTGTGCATAAAGGACTGAAAGACTGAAGGAGCATTAGAAAGTCCAAAAGGCATTACCAAATACTCAAAATGGCCCTCAGGCGTATTAAATGCGGTTTTCCACTCATCACCCTGCTTTATCCGCACAAGATTATACGCACCGCGAAGATCTATCTTAGTGAACCACCTAGCCCCCTTAATGCGAGCAAACAAATCAGTCAATAATGGCAATGGATACTGATATTTGACTGTAATCTTATTCAGAAGGCGATAATCTATACAAGGCCTCAGGGAACCATCTTTTTTTGCCACGAAAAAAAAACCTGCTCCCAGAGGGGACAAAGATGGACAAATATGTCCCTTTTCCAAGGACTCCTTAATATAATTCCGCATAGCAGTATGCTCTGGCACTGACAGATTAAATAAACGACCCTTAGGGAACTTACTGCCAGGAATTAATTCTATAGCACAGTCACAAACCCTATGAGGAGGGAGCGAATTGAGCTTAGGCTCCTCAAAAACATCCCGATAGTCAGACAAAAACGCAGGGACCTCAGAAGGAGTAGATGAAGCGATTGAAATCAGAGGTGCATCATCATGAACCCCCTGACATCCCCAGCTTAACACAGACATTGTTTTCCAATCCAGGACTGGATTATGAGTTTGTAACCATGGCAGACCAAGCACTAGTACATCATGTAAATTATACAGTACAAGGAAGCAAATCACCTCCTGATGAACGGGAGTCATGTGCATGGTCACTTGTGTCCAGTACTGCGGTTTATTCATAGCCAATGGTGTAGAGTCAATTCCCTTCAAAGGAATAGGAACTTCCAGAGGCTCCAGACTAAAACCGCAGCGTTTGGCAAATGACCAATCCATAAGACTCAGGGCAGCGCCCGAATCCACATAGGCATCGACGGAAATGGATGACAGTGAACAAATCAGAGTCACAGACAAAATGAACTTAGACTGCAGAGTACTAATGGCAAAAGATTTATCAACCTTTTTTGTGCGTTTAGAGCATGCTGATATAACATGAGCTGAATCACCACAATAAAAACACAATCCATTTTTCCGCCTATAATTTTGCCGTTCACTTCTGGACTGAATTCTATCACATTGCATAGTCTCAGGTGCCTGTTCAGAAGACACCGCCAACTGGTGCACAGGTTTGCGCTCCCGTAAACGCCGATCAATCTGAATGGCCATAGCCATAGACTCATTCAGACCTGTAGGCGCAGGGAACCCCACCATAATATCCTTAATGGCCTCAGAAAGACCATCTCTGAAGTTTGCAGCCAGGGCGCACTCATTCCACTGAGTAAGCACCGACCATTTCTGAAATTTTTGACAATATACTTCCGCTTCATCATGCCCCTGAGAGAGGGCTAATAAAGCCTTTTCAGCCTGAATCTCCAGGTTAGGTTCCTCATAGAGCAATCCCAGTGCCAGAAAAAACGCATCCACACTGAGCAATGCAGGATCCCCTGGTGCCAATGCAAATGCCCAATTCTGAGGGTCGCCCCGCAGGAAAGATATTACAATCTTGACCTGCTGAGCAGGGTCTCCAGAGGAGCGAGATTTCAAAGAAAGAAACAATTTGCAATTGTTCCTGAAATTCAGGAAGGTAGATCTATCTCCAGAAAAAAACTCTGGAATAGGAATTCTAGGTTCAGACATAGGAGTGTGAACAACAAAATCCTGTATGTTTTGAACTTTTGCAGCAAGATTATTCAGGCTGGAAGCCAAACTCTGGACATCCATGTTAAACAGCTAAGGTCAGAGCCATTCAAGGGTTAAGAGGAGGTAAGAAGCAGCTAGACAGCAATTAAGGGCTAGGCAGCAAAACTCTGAGGAAAAAAAAAAAAATTTCCCTTCAACACTTCTTTTTCTCCTGCTTCAGCCCAAACAATTAACACTTTGTGGGCCGGCTATACTGTCATGTTCCCAATGGCAGGGAATTAAACACATAACACGGGCAAAAACAGGACGAGCTCTAGGGTGATGGAACCTGAGCTGACCGCGATCCTGAACCTCAACACTCAACTAACAGCAGCCGGGGAACGTTCCTGGGGGGACTCTAGACGTCTCGCGCCAGCCGGAGATCTAGCTACCCCTATCAGAAGAATCACAGACCTATCTTGCCTCCAGAGAAATATTCCCACAGAAATAGCAGCCCCCCACATATAATGACGGTGAAATGATAGGAAGGCACAAACGTAGTTATGAAAACAGATTCAGCAAAATGAGGCCCGCTTAAGCTAGATAGCAGAGGATACAAAAGGTGAACTGCGCGGTCAGCTTAAAACCCTTCAAAATACCATCCTGAAATTACTTGAACTCATGTGCCAACTCATGGTACATGAGTGGTAATTTCAGCCCACTAGAGCAACCAGCAGCAGAGAATTACATATCTGCAAGCTGGACTAAAAACATGAAAGCAAACATGAAACAGGGAAATCCAGACTTAGCTTGTCTTGAAGGCCTAGGAGCAGGTAGCAAAGGTAACAGAGACACACTGATACATTGATAGCCGGCAAGGGAATGACAGGAAAGCCAGGATAAATAGGAAACACCCAGCCTCTGATGGACAGGTGGAAACCAGAGACCGCAACCCACCAAAGTCACCCAGTACCAGTTGTAACCACCAGAGGGAGCCCAAAAACAGAATCCACAACACTTCCGGGCTCAAAGAATGTGAAGGCTGATGCCCTTTCTAGGAGTTTTGTACCTGACTCTCCGGGAGTTTCTGAGCCGGCTGGTATCCTCAGAGAGGGGGTGATCTTGTCCGCCATCTCCCCTGATTTGCGGCGGGTGCTGCAGGAGTTTCAGGCCGATAGACCTGACCGTTGTCCACCGGAGAGACTGTTTGTCCCGGATAGATGGACCAGTAGAGTTATTTCCGAGGTTCATTCTTCAGTGTTGGCGGGTCATCCTGGGATCTTTGGTACCAGGGATTTGGTGGCTAGGTCCTTTTGGTGGCCTTCTTTGTCACGGGATGTGCGTTCCTTTGTGCAGTCCTGTGGGATTTGTGCTCGGGCCAAGCCTTGCTGTTCTCGTGCCAGTGGATTGCTTTTGCCTTTGCCTGTCCCGAAGAGGCCTTGGACGCATATTTCCATGGATTTTATTTCAGATCTTCCAGTCTCTCAGAGGATGTCTGTCATCTGGGTGGTTTGTGATTGTTTTTCTAAAATGGTCCATTTGGTGCCTTTGCCTAAGTTGCCCTCCTCCTCTGATTTGGTTCCGCTGTTTTTTCAGAATGTGGTCCGTTTGCATGGTATTCCGGAGAACATTGTGTCTGACAGAGGGTCCAAGTTTGTGTCCAGATTTTGGCGGTCCTTTTGTGCTAGGATGGGCATTGATTTGTCTTTTTCTTCGGCCTTCCATCCTCAGACGAATGGCCAAACCGAACGTACTAATCAGACCTTGGAAACTTATCTGAGATGTTTTGTTTCTGCTGATCAGGATGATTGGGTGACTTTTTTGCCATTGGCTGAGTTCGCCCTCAATAATTGGGCTAGTTCCGCTACTTTGGTTTTGCCTTTTTTTTGTAATTCTGGTTTTCATCCTCGTTTTTCCTCAGGTCAGGTTGAACCTTCTGACTGTCCTGGGGTGGATTCTGTGGTGGATAGGTTGCAGCAGATTTGGAACCACGTAGTGGACAATTTGACGTTGTCACAGGAGAAGGCTCAGCGCTTTGCTAATCGCCGTCGCTGTGTGGGTCCCCGACTTCGTGTGGGGGATTTGGTATGGTTGTCATCTCGTTATGTTCCGATGAAGGTTTCCTCTCCTAAGTTCAAACCTCGTTTCATCGGTCCTTATAAGATTTTAGAAATCCTCAATCCTGTGTCATTTCGTTTGGACCTCCCAGCATCTTTTGACGTTCATAATGTGTTCCATAGGTCATTGTTGCGGAGGTATGTGGTGCCTGTGGTTCCTTCTGTTGACCCTCCTGCTCCGGTGTTGGTCGAGGGAGAATTGGAGTATGTGGTGGAGAAGATCTTGGATTCTCGTATTTCGAGACGGAAGCTTCAGTACTTGGTTAAATGGAAGGGCTATGGTCAGGAGGATAATTCCTGGGTTGTTGCCTCTGATGTCCATGCTGCCGATTTGGTTCGTGCCTTTCATTTGGCTCGTCCGGATCGGCCTGGGGGCTCTGGTGAGGGTTCGGTGACCCCTCCTCAAGGGGGGGGTACTGTTGTGAATTCCGTTCTCGGGCTCCCTCCTGTGGTCATGAGTGGTACTTTCTGAGTTCTGTTCATGGGCTCCCTCTGGTGGCTTTTAGTGTTACGGCTGGTCTGTAGCTGGACTTCAGCTGCCTCGTTTCCTGCTAGGCCTGCTGCCTATTTAACTCCATCTGGACCTTTACTTGTTGCCTGCTGTCGTTGTATTCAGTACTGGTTCAGATCTCTCTGGGACTTCCCTTGTGACCTGTCTCCCCGTGGAGAAGCTAAGTTCATGCTAGTCCATTTTTGTTCATTGCTATTTGAAAAATGTGTCTCAGTATGTTATGAGTTCAGTCCAGCTTGCTTATATGCTATTTGATTGCTAGCTGGAAGCTCTGGGGTGCGGAGTTGCGCCCCTCACATCGTGAGTCGGTGTGGGGGTCTTTTTGTATTCTCTGCGTGGATACTTTTGTAGTATTTTATACTGACCGCACAGATTCCTTGCTATCTTCTGACTATTTAGTTACTAGCGGGCCTCATTTGCTAAAACCTATTTTCATTTCTATGTTTGTGTTTTCCCCTTAAACTCACCGTTATTATTTGTGGGGGGCTGCTTACACTTTGGGGAAAATTTCTCTGAGGCGAGTGAGGCTTTGTTTCTCTCTAGGGGTAGCTAGTTTCTCAGGCTGTGAACGAGGCGTCTAGGCCGAGTTAGGAACGCTCCACGGCTGCCTATAGTGTTTGTTGATAGGATCAGAATTGCGGTCAGTAAAGTTCCCACATTCCCGGAGCTTGTCCTTATTTTTGGTTTACCCATCAGGTCAGTTCATGTGTTCCTTACCACCAGGATCATAACAGGTATGGACCCTTTGGCATTTTTAAAAATAATTTGTTTATTGATTCCAGAATAAATCGAACATTACACACATTTGCATTCATTATTATCAATTGTAACATGGAATACAAACAATTGCAGTGTATCATCATATCCAAAGTTTTGCAGGAATAGCAAACTGTGCATGTTAAATCACTAGTACCTTATAAATCACCTATTATATAACATTAACTACTTTAACTACCAATAGTAAGTCACCGAAAGGAAAATTATACATAAGTCCCGCCCTGTAGGTGATGCCCCCAAAACCATAAACCCAGCTTCTTGCATAAGTGTCAAGTCAGTGTAGACTATAGAGTATGATAAGAGGAGTTTCATCTACCCCAAATCTTCTCAAATTTACCTGGACATCCTCTATTTTGGTACAGTGTTCTTTCATACGGGATAATCGAGTTCACCAAATCAATCCAAGCTCTGAGAGACGGGTGAGAACCACCCATCCACCTTAACGCTAACACCTTCCGTGCCATAAAGAGCGCCTCTCGAAGAAAGATCCCAGTGTAATGATCCCAGGCTTCCCCATCCCACACCCCGAATAAGCAGGTCAATGGCTCAAGTGGGACAGGGATCGACAATAAAGATGTTAGTAATGTCGTCACCTCCTTCGACAATCATATCAAATAAATCATATGAATAAAATCTGCATCACGTGTATGACACCGCAAGCAATCTGACGAGTGGAGGTGACCCATTTTAAAGAGTCGTGTCGGGGTCAGATAAGACTGATATATAATATAAAACTGGGTCATCCTATTGTTAATTGAAGGGGAGACTTTAGTTGGAGATTCCAGAATATCTTCCCATTCCTCTCCCAATACATCAGGAAGAAGTCCCTCCCACTTCCCTTTGATGGAGTTTATGGTAAACCCGGCTACCAAGGACAGCAAATATGTATATAAAGAGGAAATGAGTCCTTGAGGACCCTGTGAGTTAAGGATGCCTATCAAAGGTAAAGATGAGATCGCTCGACCTGTACCCACATTTCGCATATGCAATTGGAAAGCTGACCTTAGCTGCAGATAACGGAAGAATTGAGATCTCGGGATATTGTAAATATTCTGTAGTTGTACGAAGGATATAAAAACCCCTTGGTCATGTACGTCGCCCACCTAGAGGATACCACACGAAATCCAAGAATCGGTAGATGGGTGATTCAGCAGCTCTGGGAAACAACTATTGTTCCACAATGGCATTTCAGCTACTATATCTACAAATTTAATGACTCTTTTAATTTGCCTCCATATTAATCTTGCCAGCCGGAGTAAAGTCAGCAGAAGAGGAGCACTAACTTTCTCCATCTCCAAAAACCCCAGTGGACAATCAATCCGGGCAGAGTGAAGTAGGTGACTCTCAGAATTAGGTAGGGAATTATTGGGCATCCATTCGTTTATCGCTTTAGCCTGCCCGGCAAGGTAGTACAAATAAAAGTCTGGCAAGACCGCCCCACCCCCCTGTTTAGGTCTCTGTAAAGCAGATAACTTAAGTTTGGGCCTGGTCTTCCCCCATATAAAGGATGTGATTAAGGAGTTTAAATTCGCAAAGAAAGACTTAGGTATTGGTACAGCACTATGCTGAAAGCAGTAGCTAAGTTTGGGAAGCAATATAATTTTAATTAGGTTAATACGGCCAGCAAAAGAGAGAGGGAGTTTGTTCCAGGTTGCCAATTTAGATTTGACCAAATCCAGTAATGGTTAAATATTAAGTTGTAGGTCAAGCCGACTATGTTGAGACATATGGATACCTAGATATTTGAAATTAGAGATGATAGGTAGTGACGAGAGAGTTTCAAGACAGGGCATCAGGGTATGAGAAAGAGGTATCAAGGTAGACTTATCCCAATTTATATAGAGACCGGAGAATTTACTAAATGTATCTATGGTCGCTATTACTTCTGGTAACGTTTCCTCTACTTTATCCATAAATATTATCATGTCATCAGCATAAAGACCGATGGTATCCACACGATCCGCAACCCTTTGGCATTTCGGTCTTCAAAATTGAAGAGTGGCCTGAGCTCTCCTGTTACGCCTTGGAGGTTTTGTCATGCCCGGCAGCCAACGTTCGCTCAGAACATGTCTTAAGTGCTGCTGCTGGTGTCCTGATGGATAAGCGTATCTGGCTGTCACCTGAAGGTGTAGACCGCCTATCTTTCATCAAATGAACAAGTCATGGATCTCCAATGACTTTTGCACCCCATTTGGAGACTGGATAGCCTAGGCGATGGTGCAGTTTTTACTGTGCTGCATTGATCTTGCGTTATTGCAGTCTGTGACACCTTTGTCGTGGCTTCTGTGCCTGATATTGCTACTGCTGCTGTTACTAACAATTTTTTTTAAATGTGGAGACTCCCAAGTTCTGTCTCCATTCAGTGGGATGCATGTAGTGGAAGGGGTGTCAAAGCACCATTATACCATTTCTACTCTCGGGAAATTAATGCCACTTTAGTGGTGTCTTCCTCTAATATTTGGAAATGTTTGGACTCCAAGTTGGGTCTCCTTCATGTGTGTTGCCTGTAGTAGAAAGGCCTCCAGACTGGTAGGCCTGCATTTACTATCTGTGATGCCTCAGGGAGGCGAGATACTTGAGTGGACCCTCTGGACTGTGGAACTGACCTACCCCTGGGCGAGCTGACCAAATGAAGACCAACCCCTATACAGGGATCGTTAGGGGCAAGCCAAGAGGTCTATTAGACCACAGTAGCAGATACCAAGAGGGGCGGCTCAGATGGTGAACGGGGAGCGAGACAAAGAGGGGCCGTAGGAGGATGGTAGACACAAGCGTACAGGAGCCAGGGACGGAGATCCAGGGAATACGGACGGGGCTCAGGATGGACACTGTTGGAGGACGTATAGACAGGACTCCAGACGAGCTGCAGCGGGGATTACTGCGGAGAGAGACAGGGTTAGAGGGACAAGGTATATACTGGCAGGATAGAGCACAGTGGTAGGAGCACACAGCAGAGCAAGCGCACAGAGAAACAGGCGCCGACCAGAGTCACTAGGTGGAGAGTCTATATGATAACCAGGCATCTCCACTAAGAGGAGGCAGCCTAAAGTACCCCACACCCTACCCGCATTGGCTGCATGGGACTTTCGGGTCAGGGCGTCTGGAAGCATAAGAAAAGGTAGATGCGCGCGGCCGCCCTCTAAGTATTCCAGGGCGCATGCGCCTGAACTCCACTACAGAGCGCGTGACAGGAAGTTGGGAAGGAGCGTGGTGGGGACACACGGGGATAGCGTGCTGGGATCCAGGAGCAGAGCCGGCAGTAATACTATCAGTCAACTACCCGTGTTACCATCCTTACATTTTTGAATAGTAGTCTACGACGCTGATGTTTGTGCCACCTGATTCTGGCTAAGCAGAAAAGCAGTTTGAGGTGTTGCATGAGGTATTAGGGCTCCCAGCATAGCAGGCCTACACCGGTCCTTCATCCACCTCTTAATTTGAACTTAAATTCAAAGCTGTAAATGTTGGCCCAGATCCTGGCTCATAAATGGCCCATGCCTAACTGCTGCTGTGCCATTATAACATTTCTACTGTGGCACCAAAAGCAAAACACCCTCACACCAAGGCCATATACTGGAAAACATATATATTTTATTGAATTAAAAACAACATATATATAACATATAAAATTGTTGAAGGTAGTAGCCACCAGTGCAGGAGCAATGGTGGGTCACATACAGGTAACAACCTCAGTAGACACAAGGTACAACAACAGAGAATAATCAATGGCAGAGCATATGTGACAATGGTTATATGACAAATGTCTAAGTATTCCTTCAACATGTAGTGTAATAAATACATACACATGCAGAGTATAGCACAATGCCCATGGACCACATTAAGCAGCTGAAAACAGCTTGACAGGAATACTCACATACCACATAAGTAAAGCGTCTAAATGCTGGTATAATTACTGAGAGGAAGAACCCGAGGACCCACCACACCCGACGCGCGTTTCGCACTGAAATAATTATTATTTAAATAATTCAACTTACTCCGCTTGTCCCCTTATACTATGAGGTCAACTAACTCAACTAAGTGGTATCTGATCCATGTTGGCCTGGACATTTGTTTATCTGTTCACAACATTTATTGTGTCCTGCTGTCTCAACTTAGTTTGAGTGATTGCTATAAATTGAGACATAGCTTGGGGAAGCATTCATGCAGGGGGGGGAGGCATTTATGGACTTTTAATCGAAGCACATTTTATCAAAGTACAGGCAGTTATACCATGGCAGTTAGACAGGGCAGGAGACAGGTAAGACAATTAAATAAATCTATTCCCTGTACATTTGGAACACAACAAATATTCACCATATGCATTTGTATAATCTTTATCCTGGCTGCTGCATTCACTAACATTCACTGCCCTTGCATTAACTCTTTACACTCCATCCATATCGGCCCATGTGTCCTTTCCTCTCCTATGTATAAGGGCTCATACTCACTTGCGAGAAACTCAGATGAGTCTCGCATGTTAATACCCGGCGCTGCTGCCGGCACTCAGATCGGAGCATGTGGCCACATAGCAATACCTGCAGCCACACACTCCGCACCTGAGTGCAGGGTGCAGTGCCGGGTATTGCCGTTCGAGACTCATCCGAGTTTCTCGCAAGTGAGTATGAGCCCTAACACTCACGCTCTGTTCACATTGCTAAACAGCGCAGAACCACTTAGGCCCACCATCCAACACATGAGATGCTCTCACAAATGACTTACCATCTGCTCACTCTTTCTATCCTCCTTCTTCTAGTCGCAGGAGACATCTCTCCCAACCCCGGCCCCCCATATTATAGCAAGTCAAACCTCCCAACTGCTACACTCAGAAACCCCTCAAAGCTTATTAATATTCCCTGCATGCTTTCAATTGTGACCTTTGGAATTCTCGCTCAGTGTGTAATAAACTCCTCTTCATCCATGACTTCTTCCTTTCTAATTCTCTTAACCTTCTAGCTCTTACTGAAACCTGGATCCAGCAGACACCGCTGCTGCTGCTGCTCTTTCATATGGTGGATTACACTTTTCTCAAACCCCAAGATCAGACAACAGAGCAGGTGGAGGTGTTGGTCTGCTCCTATCAACCAAATGCACCTTCCAAGTTATCCCCTCTAGTACCCTCACTTGTCTTCCCTTGTTTTGAGCTTCATGCTGTCAGACTCTATATCCCCTTCTCCATGCGAGTGGCGGTGATGTATTATCCTCCGGGCCCCTCCCATCAGTTCCTGGATCACTTTGCCACCAAGCTTCCACATTTTCTCTTCTGTGACATCCCCACCCTCATCATGGGTGATTTCAACATCCCCATCGCTTTTCCCCTCTCCCCATCTGATTCTCACCTTTTATCTCTAACCTCTTCCTTCAGCCTTTTGCAGCATACTAACTCTCCAACGCATTAAGACGGAAACTCCCTCGACTTGGTCTTCTCTCTGCTTTGCTCAGTGGATGATTTCACAAACTCCCCTCTCCCGCTCTCTGACCACAACCTTCTTTCAATCTCTATTAAGAACTGCCATCCTGCTCAGGTCACCCCCACTTTCCAAACTTCTAGAAACATACAGGCCATTAACACCCAGAAACTTATGAAGAACTTGCAGTCATCATTGGCCCCTATCTCCTCCCTCTCATGTCCTGATTCTGCATTGAAGCCTTACAATGAAACCCTGCAAAGTGCCCTGGATGAAATTGCACCTCCTACACATAGAACAACTCAGCACAGATGGCGACAACCGTGGCACACGCTGCAAACACGTTTCCTGCAGCGGTACTCCAGGTGCGCCGAACGTCTGTGGAGAAAATCTAATCTACCCGAAGATTTCATCCATTACAAGTTTATGCTTAAAACATACAACTCTGCCCTTCACCTCTCCAAAACAAACCTATTTCACCACTCTCATCACCTCATTGTCCAATAACCCTGAACTTCTCTTTGACACTTTTCATTCCCTACTCAACCCAAGAGTGCAGACCCCAACCACGGATCTCTGCGCTGATGATCTGGCCAATTACTTCAAAGAAAAAATTGACCACATTCGACAGGAAATCATCTCCCAATCTCTTCATACCATGCACTGTCCTCCCTCCCCCACTGCATCTAGCTCACTCTCTGACTTTGAACCAGTCACAGAAGAAGAAGTAATCAGGCTCCTTGCATCTTCTCGCCCGACCACCTGTACTAGTGACCCCTAGTTACATTGTCTCCAGTCCCTTTTCCTTGCTGTCACCGCTCACCTAACAAAAATATTCAACCTCTCTCTCTTTCCCTCCTCATTTAAGCATGCCATCATACATCCATTACTTAAAAAATCATCCCTCGACCAAAACTCCTCGAACTCCTGGTTCACTCCTGTCTTATCTGCTATCTCTCAGATACCTCTCTTCTCGACCCTTTTCAATCTGGCTTCCGCTGTTTTCACTCTACTGAAACTGCCCTCACTAAAGTCTCTAATAATCTACTAACAGCTAAATCTAATGGTCACTGCTCCATGCTAATTATCTTGGATCTCTCCGCAGCATTCGACACTGTGGATCATCAGCTCCTCCTCACTATGCTACACTCCATCGGCCTCAAGGACACTGTTCTCTCCTGGTTCTCCTCCTATCTCTCTGACTCTGATCTCTCTTTCACTGTATCCTTTGCTGGTTCTTCCTTCTGTCATCTTCCCCTTACTGTCAGGGTTCCTCAAGGATCAGTCCTAGGCCCCCTCCTCTTCTTTGTATACCACCCCTATTGGACAAACAATCAGTAGATTTGGGTTCCAGTACCATCTCTATGCAGATGACACCCAATTATACACTTCTTCTCCTGACATTATGCCTGCCTTTTTAGAAAACACCAGTATTGTCTTACCGCTGTCTCTAACATCATGTCCTCCCTCTATCTGAAACTGAACCCGTCAAAAACTGAACTCCTCGTGTTTTCTCCCTCTACTAACCTACCTTTGCCTGACATTGCCATCTCCGTGTGGTTCCACCATTATTCCCAAGCAACATGCCCGCTGCCTTGGGGTCATACTTGATTCCGAGCTTTCATTCACCCCCACGTCCAATCAGTGGCTCGCTCTTGTTATCTGCACCTCAAAAACATTTCTAGAATTCGACCTTTTCTGACTTTCCACACTGCAAAAACTCTTACTGTTTCTCTTATTCATTTTCGTCTGGACTATTGTAATTCTCTACTAATTGGCCTTCTTTTTACCAAACTCTCCCCGCTCCAATCTGTCCTGAATGCTGCAGCCAGGATCATATTGATCACCAATCGGTATACCGATGCCTCTACCTTGTGCCAGTCATTACACTGGTTACCCATCCATTCCAGAATCCAGTACAAACTTATTACCCTCATCCAAAAAGCACTCCACCCTACATTTCCTCGCTAGTCTCAGCCTACCACCCTACCCGTGCTCTCCATTCTGCTAATGACCTGAGGTTAACATGCTCAATAATCAGAACTTCCCACTCCCGTCTCCAAGACTTTTCACGTGCTGCGCTAATTCTTTGGAATGCACTACACAGGTTAATATGATTAATCCCCAATCCCCACAGTTTTAAGCGTGCCCTAAAAATGGCTTTATTTCATACTGGCCTACCGCCTCAACACATTAACCTAACTATCCCTGTGTGGCCCATTCAAATAACTTAAACCATAATCAGGTTCCTCGCATAATGTTCTTATACGCTTTATGCATTTAATAGCCCTCTGAGTCTCTACTGTTACATATTTAGGCTGTTAACTAGTTCATGCAGCTTTACATGAACTCCCGATTCTTACACTATGGCTGGTCCAAACAACGAAAGCAATTGTTACCATTCACCTCTCGAGTCTCCCCTTTTCCTATAGATTGTAAGCTTGCAAGCAGGGCCCTCATTCCTCCTGGTATCTATTTTGATCTGTGTTTATTGTTATGCTGTAATGTCTATTGTCTGTACAAATCTCCTCTATAATGTAAAGTGCTGCAGAATATGTTGGCTATAGAAATAAAATTATAGTTATCTATCTATTATCTAGCTATTTATCTATCTATCTATCTATCTATCTATCTATCTATCTATCTATGTGTGTAAATATTATTCTTCAGTGGACTATGTAAAATAAGAGGTTGGACAAGGAAATGACATCACAATTCTTTTTTTTAATTAAATAATATATATTTATTTAGCTTACAAAAGCGCATACAAATCCACATGAAAAAAGCGCATGAAAATCCGCATCAAAAACGCATCAAATCCGCTTGGATTTTCAACTGTGTTTTCTTCGAAGAGAGGCAGAATCTGGGCAGAAAATTCCACAGGCAAATCCGCAACATGCGCACATACCCTTAAAGAGGACGTTTTACCAAATTTTTCATGTTGAACTTGACACATAATCTAATAGTGGCTGCAGAGTGGAATAAAACTTTTTTTTTTTCTATTTCGCCTTTCCGTTGTGGAGATTTTAGCAATCAAAGTAGTTGACACCTAATTAATTAACTTTGGTTTAGCCTAAGTGAGTGTTTTTAGATGCTTTTCCATGGGCATGTACTTCTACCTTCTGCATGAGTTAACTCATTAGGTGCCAAATCATTTGATAGCCAATATTTCTGTAACGGAGAGGCGAAATATAAAAAAATAGACATTTCATTGTGTGTCTACTTCAACATGAAAAATTTGGTTTAATGTCCTCTTTAACCTACAGAATATGTTGGGAACCTTTATTGACATACTGTAATATTGCCTTTCCTATACAAAGGGCCACTGCAAAGAAACAAAAAGCCACTTGGCGTATGTTTATTTAAAAGGGTCTCTTTGAAGGACTGATGACTAGGTATCCATCCTGACAGTAACCACATCAGAAGCATACCTCTTGAGCGTAAGTACCCAACACTGGGCACAATTGCATTCTGAACCCAGCCTTACCTGTACAGCAGTAGTGTTTAAGTTGCCCCCCCCCAAAAAAAAAAAAAAAAAAATTACTGCTACACCATTTGAGAATCCCACCTAGTGGATTTTTTTGCAATAATAAACATCATAATTCTCCACAGCTAGGTGAAAATATTAGGTGTCTGAGGGCCTTCTCCAATCACTAGTATTAGTGTCCCGAGTCTCCCGCTTCTCAGCTATTTCGACAACTCCTGTGAAATTTGTGTTGAGCGGTAGTGTGCATGTACAACTGTTAGGCCATGTGCACACGTTCAGGATTGTTAGCGTTTTTTTCGCGTTTTTTCGCTATAAAAACGTGATAAAAACGCGAAAAAAAACGCTTACATAAGCCTCCTATTATTTACAGGGTATTCCGCATTTTTGGTGCAAATGTTGCGATTTTTTCCGCGAAAAAATCGCATAGCGGAAAAAAAAGCAACATGTTCATTAAAAATGCGGAATTGCAGGGATTCCGCACACCTAGGGGTCCATTGATCTGCTTACTTCCCGCACGGGGCTGTGCACACCATGCGGGAAGTAAGCAGATTATATGCGGTTGGTACCCAGGGTGGAGGAGAGGAGACTCTCCTCCACGCACTGGGCACCATATAAGTGGTCAAAAAATAAGAAATAAAATAATAAACAGTCCTATACTCACCCTCGATGTCTTGCCGCCTCCTCGCACGCTGCCGTTCGGTTTCTGTACCTGGTGTGCGCTGAAGGACCTTGCCGAATGACGTCACTGTCCTGTGATTGGTCGTGAGCGGTCATGTGACCGCTCACGTGACCGTGACGTCACGGGAGGTCCTGTGCGCACAGACCAGCTATACGGAACGGACGCCGGTGAGATGTCTGGGTGAGTATAAGCATTTTTTTATTTTTTTTATTATTTTTAAACATTCTATCTTTTACTATAGATGCTGCATAGGCAGCATCTATAGTAAAAAGTTGGTCACACTTGTCAAACGCTATGTTTGACAAGTGTGACCAACCTGTCAGTCAGTTTTCCAAGCGATGCTACAGATCGCAGGGAAAACTTTAGCATTCTGCAAGCTAATTACGCTTGCAGAATGCTAAAAAAACGCGAAAAAAACGGAAAAAAAACGCAAAAAAAAAAATGCGGATTTCTTGCAGAAAATTTCCGGTTTTCTTCAGGAATTTTCTGCAAGAAATCCGCAACGTGTGCACATACCCTTAAAGGAGCTGTGATATCAGTGTAAGTACACACATAGCAGCAGAAAACTGATAACAGGGGTGGACACAGTTTTCAGATTGAAAGTTACTAGCTGCAGAGTTTTTCATCTATTTCATGAGACCATGAACATAATGTAACACTCGCACGATTAATAAAACAGTTAAATTACTGACAAAATCAGTGTGTTATTTGTTTGTACAATATCTCAACATCTTGACATGTCTAAATTCCATTAAGGGTTCTATTCTTTCAAATAAAAAATATATTTGTTTCCTAAAAGAGAATCTGTCACAAGATTTTTACTACTTAATCTGAGGAGAGCATAATGTAGAGGCAGAGAGCCTGATTCCAGTGATGTGTCACTTACTGAGTTGTTTAGTTTAGTTTAGTTTTGATAAAATCAGTGCTTTATCAGCAGGACATTATCAATAGAGGACTAGTAAACCTGCTGCCAAGTAGTCCTCTATATTCATGAGCTCTGTAAGGCTATGTACACACGTTGCAGATTTTGCGGTTTTGACGCTGTGGATTCGCAGCTGTTTTCCATGAGTTTACAGTACCATGTAAACCTATGGAAAACAAAATCTGCAGTGCACATGCGCAGAAACGTAGCATTGTTTATTCCGCAGCATGTCAATTCTTTGTGCGGATTCCACAGCGGTTTACACCTGCTCCATAATAGGAATCCGCAGGTGTAAATCCGCAGGTGAAATCCGCACAAAATCTGCATGTAAATCCACGGTAAGGTAATCCGCAGTGCGGTTTACCTGCGGATTTACCAAAATCAGACCAGAAAAATCCACAGGACTTTCCGCAACGTGTGCACGTAGCCTAAGGGCTCCTTCTCACTTGCGAGAAATACGTCCGAGTCTCGCAGGTTGAAACCCAGCTCTGGCGCCGGCACTCCAGAGCGGAGCGTGCAGCTCCATGTATTGCTGTGCGGCCGCACGCTCCGCTCCGGAGTGCCGACGCCAGAGCTGGGTTTTATCTTGCGAGACTCGGACGTATTTTTCGCGAGAAGGAGCCCTAAACCCCAGCCCAGTACTGATTGGCAGCTTTCTGCTTGTGAACAGTGTACACAGAAAACTGTCAATCAGTGCTGTGAGTGTGCAGTGGGGGTTATACAGAGCTCAGCATTCAGAGACCTGCTAGATCTACAGCATATAAAACTGTAATTTTCTCAAAATGGCAACAAGCAGCCCAGTAAGTGACACATTGCTGGAATCGGGATCTTTTCCCTGGATTATGCTGCTCTCAGATGGGGAAGCAAAAACCTGATATGTCAGACAGCACATCAGCAGATTTTATGGTCTTTAGTGATTGCTGATTAACACAATTTATCTATCAATTTATTTTTATAGCATATATTCTGAATTATCACAAAGGTTATGTGTTGTCTAAGGCCATTTGTAATCTTTAGATAACTGCAATCAAGAATACAACACATATATAAACCACACCTTGTGGTCAAAGAACTTGTTTTTAAAGTGGCAGAGGCATTTCATGAAATCTCATCACAGGCTAGGGGATTTTTTACCGACACGCTGTTGGGGATTATCTGCTATGGAAATTTATCAGCATGGCAGATTTGGCATACAAGTAGGTCAATTTATACTGCAGATTTTTACCAAGTAAGGCCGGCGTCACACTAGTGAGTTTTACGGACGTATGAGCGCAGAAAATGCGCAGAAAATACGTCCAGAAAATACGCATTGCACACGGCCCAATGATTCTCTATGGGGCAGCTCCTATCTGCCGTATATTACGCATCCGCATGTCACGGGCGTAGAAAATCACAGCATGCAGCGTTTGTCAGCGTATTGCGCAAAAAATCCGCCAATTAAAGTCTATGGGGGTGAGAAAATTACGCATTACACACGGACCATGCGTGTGACTTGCGAGAAATACGCACCGGTGTTCTATAGAAAAGCCGGTAATACAGTAAAATCACACTGACAGAATAGAATAGAATAGGTAGAATAAATGTGTACACATAGAATAGGTATATATATATTTAATTCAGCGCTAGATAGTAGAGAAGCCGGTAATTCAATTGCCGGCTTTTGCTATCTCCTTCACAAACCCGACAGGATATGAGACATGGTTTACATACAGTAAACCATCTCATATCCCTTCTTTTATTACATATTCTTCTTTACTAATGTAACAAGTGTCTCTGTGTAAAATTTGGGGTCTCTAGCAATTAAATTAAAGGGTTAAATCCTGGAAAAAATTGGCGTGGGCTCCCGCGCAATTTTCTCCGCCAGAGTGGGAAAGCCAGTGACTGAGGGCAGATATTAATAGCCTAGAGAGGGACCATGGTTATAGGATCCTCCCTGGCTAAAAACATCTGCCCCCAGCCACCCCAGAAAAGGCACATCTGTAAGATGCGCCCACTCTGGCACTTAGCCTCTCTCTTCCCACTCCCGTGTATCGGTGGGATATGGGGTAATGAAGGGTTAATGTCACCTTGCTATTGTAAGGTGACATTAAGCCAGGTTAATAATGGAGAGGCGTCGATTATGACACCTATCCATTATTAATCCAATAGTACGAAATGGTTAATAAAACACACACACATTATTAAAAAGTATTTTAATGAAATAAAGACACATGGTGTTTTAATATTTTATTATACTCTTAATCCACCTGAAGACCCTTGTCACCTGAAATAAAGTTAAAAAAACAAACAACAATATTCCATACCTTCCGCCGTTCAGTCTTGTCCCACGCTGTAAATCCATCTGAAGGGGTTAAATCATTTTACACCCAGGAGCTCTGCTAATGCAGCTGTGCTCCTGACTGTAAAACTTGGTGAATGAATGGAATGCAGGGGAATGTACTGTAGTTCCCTCGAGTTGTGGTGATGCGCCCTCTGCTGGATGAACTCATATGAACTCGAGCTTGAGAAAATATTCTGAAAAGTTCCCACACTTTATTTCAGATGACAAGGGTCTTCAGGTGGATTAAGAGTATAATAAAATATTAAAACACCATGTGTCTTTATTTCATTAAAATACTTTTTAATAATGTGTGTGTGTTTTATTAACCATTTCGTACTATTGGATTAATAATAATTGACACCTCTCCCTTATTAACCTGGCTTAATGTCACCTTACAATAGCAAGGTGATATTAACCCTTCATTACCCCATATCCCACAGCTACACGGGAGTGGGAAGAGAGAGGGTAAGTGCCAGAATAGGCGCATCTTACAGATGTGCCTTTTCTGGGGTGGCTGGGGGCAGATGTTTTTAACCAGGGGGGGGTCCTATAACCATGGTCCCTCTCTAGGCTATTAATATCTGCCCTCAGTCACTGGCTTTCCTACTCTGGCGGAGAAAATTGCGCGGGAGCCCACGCCAATTTTTTCCAGGATTTAACCCTTTAATTTAATTGCTAGAGACCCTAAATTTTACACAGAGACACTTGTTACATTAGTAAAGAGGAATATGTAATAAAAGAAGGGATATGAGATGGTTTACTGTATGTAAACCATGTCTCATATCCTGTCGGGTTTGTGAAGGAGATAGCAAAAGCCGGCAATTGAATTACCGGCTTTTCTGCTATCTAGCGCTGAATTAAATATAAATATATATATTTATGTGTCTCACTGATATATATATATATATATATATATATATATATATATAAATATATATATATATATATATATATATACACTCACTGGCCACTTTATTAGGTACACCTGTCCAACTTCTTGTTAACACTTAATTTCTAATCAGCCAATCACATGGCGGCAACTCAGTGCATTTAGGCATGTAGACATGGTCAAGACAATCTCCTGCAGTTCAAACCGAGCATCAGTATGGGGAAGAAAGGTGATTTGAGTGCCTTTGAACGTGGCATGGTTGTTGGTGCCAGAAGGGCTGGTCTGAGTATTTCAGAAACTGCTGATCTACTGGGATTTTCACGCACAACCATCTCTAGGGTTTACAGAGAATGGTCCGAAAAAGAAAAAAAATCCAGTGAGCGGCAGTTCTGTGGGCGGAAATGCCTTGTTGATGCCAGAGGTCAGAGGAGAATGGGCTGACTGGTTCGAGCTGATAGAAAGGCAACAGTGACTCAAATCGCCACCCGTTACAACCAAGGTAGGCCTAAGAGCATCTCTGAACGCACAGTGCGTCGAACTTTGAGGCAGATGGGCTACAGCAGCAGAAGACCACCCCGGGTACCACTCCTTTCAGCTAAGAACAGGAAACTGAGGCTACAATTTGTACAAGCTCATCGAAATTGGACAGTAGAAGATTGGAAAAACGTTGCTTGGTCTGATGAGTCTCGATTTCTGCTGCGACATTCGGATGGTAGGGTCAGAATTTGGCGTAAACAACATGAAAGCATGGATCCATCCTGCCTTGTATGGAGCATCTTTGGGATGTGCAGCCGACAAATCTGCGGCAACTGTGTGATGCCATCATGTCAATATGGACCAAAATCTCTGAGGAATGCTTCCAGCACCTTGTTGAATCTATGCCACGAAGAATTGAGGCAGTTCTGAAGGCAAAAGGGGGTCCAACCCGTTACTAGCATGGTGTACCTAATAAAGTGGCCGGTGAGTGTATATATATATATATATATATAGACTGTATATATGGTCTTAAGAATATTTGAGCCGATGGATCCATGATATGTCCATTTTGCAAGCCTGTGAGAAAAAAATCGCCGTACGGAAGCCATACGGATGCCATACGGATAAATTTGTGCGTAAAAATCGCATCCTCACATTGAATACGGAACAGTGTTTTGGGACAATTACTGCGTATTACGGCCGTAAAAAACGGACCGTATTTTCATACGCCTAGTGTGACGCCGGCCTAAGGGCTCATTCCCACTCGGGCGAATGCATCATGCTGCGATTGTAATCGGAAATCGGATTGCACTCAGCAATAGAAGCTAATGGGTGCAAGAAAAAAAAAAATCGCTCAGCAGTCGGACCATGCGAGTTCCATTGGATTTTTACATACTGATGACCTTTGAAAATATAGCAATTCATCTGTCACGTACACCAAAATCACAGCGTGACCTGACAGAATAGAATAGTTAAAATAGATATATACACATAGAATAGATAGATATAAAGATGTAAGTCATGTATATATAATTAGTATAATGCCTGTGTAGCTTAATGTACATGTATTTTATTACTAAATAAATTATTTTCTGGAAAAATGGCTTGGCATAATTTTCATAACCAGCAGAGGGAAAGTGGACAGCTAGTGGCAGATATTTATAGCCTGGGAAGGGGGTAATACCCATGGAGCATCTCAGGCTATTAATGTCAGCTCACAGCTGTATGCTTAGCCTTTAGTGGTTATTAAAATGGAGGACCCCTCCAAAAAAATTACATAGGTCCCCCTATATTTAATAACCAGCAAAGGCTATGCAGACAGCTTTGGGCTGATATTAATAGCCTAGGAAGGGGCCATGGATATTGGCCTCCCTCCGAGACTCTCAGCCACCCCGGAAATGGCGCATCCATGAGATGCGCTAAATCTGGCACTTAGCCCCACTCTTCCCACTTACCCTGGTGTGGTGGCAAGTAGGGTGATAGTTTGGGGGATTTATGTCATCTTTGTATTGTCGAGTGACATCAACCTCGGTACCCGGCAACAATGGGAGATTTTTCCTATTGGTTCATTTTGATCACTGTGATAGACTCTCCCCTGACTCAGACGCAGCTGTGATGCCCTGAAGTGCAGAAGCATTGCAGAGTATCAGATCAGCGATCTGTCAGTATACAGTGATGTCTCAGGATGAAACAATGTACAAAAGTTATTAAAAAGTGTAAAAATATTTTTTATAAATCATCAAATGAGCAAAAAATGAAGAAATATTAATCCAATAAATACATTTATTTAGCTAAAAAAAGTACACATATTTGGTATCGCCATGTCCATAACGACCCAACCTATAAAACTGTCCCACTAGGTAACCCCTTCAGTGACCACCGTAAAAAAAGAGGCAAAAACTATGCTTTATCATTATACCGCCAAACGTGATAAAAAAGACAAATGTAAATAAAAATGGTACCGCTGAAAACATGATCAAGCCACCTATAAGCTCCGCCAGCAGAAAAATAAAAAAATTATAGCTCTCAGAATAAAGCGATGCAAAAATAATAATTTTTTCTATAAAATAGTTTTTATTCTGTAAAAGCACCAAAACATAAATATGGTATCGCTGTAATCGTACTGACCCAAAGAATAAAGCTGCTTTATCAATTTTACCACACGCGGAACGGTTTTGAAAAAAACAATTCCTGAATTGCTGTTTTTCGTTCATTCTACCTCGCAAAAATCATAATAGAAAGCGATCAAAATATGTAATGTGCCCAAAAATGGTATCAATAAGAACATCAACTCGTCCCACAAAAAACAAGCTGTCACATGACTCTGTCGGCAGAAATATGGAAAAATTATAGTTGTCTAAATATGGTGATGGACAATAAAAAGCATATTTTAGTGTGAGACAGTTGCCAAACTTAAAAGCCCAATATAAATCTGGCATCGCTGTAATCGCACCGACCCGAAGAATAAAGTCGTCTAATCACTTATACCATATGAGAAACTACGTAAAAAATAAATGAAACCAATTCTTCACCCACTGTCAGGGCCGGCTCCAGGTTTTTGAGGGCCCAGGGCGAAAGAGTCTCAGTGGGCCCCCCCTTTAACACATACCACGATTCATGATCGCATATAACACAGCCCACGTAGTATATAGCACAGCCACGTAGCATATAACACAGCCATGTAGTATATAGCACAGCCACGTAGCATATAACACAGCCACGTAGTATATAGCACAGCCACGTAGCATATAACACAGCCATGTAGTATATAGCACAGCCACGTAGCATATAACACAGCCATGTAGTATATAGCACAGCCACGTAGCATATAACACAGCCATGTAGTATATAGCACAGCCACATAGCATATAACACAGCAGTGTAGTATATAGCACAGCCACGTAGCATATAACACAGCCACGTAGTATATAGCACAGCCACATATTATATAACACAGCCCACGTAGTATATAGAACAGCCATGTAGTACATAGCACAGCCCACGTAGCATATAACAGCCCATATAGTATATAGCACAACCACATATTATATAACACAGCCCAAGTAGTATATAGAACATATAGAACAACCATGTAGCACAGCCCACGTAGCATATAACAGCCCACGTAGTATATAACACGGCCCATGTAGTATATAGCACAGCCATGTAGTATATAGCACAGCCATGTAGTATATAGCACAGACATGTAGTATATAGCACAGACATGTAGTATACAGCACAGCCCCCCTCCCCCAAGAATGGCCCCATAGTCCAGTACTCACTGTCACTGTTATAGTTACAAAAAAAAAAAAACACTCCTCACCTCTCAACGTTCCCGCGCCGCGCTGCTCCCTCCCTGCTCTGGTCTCGGCACCCGCAGCGGCAGTGTCAGAGGCAGAGTGGGGAATGATGGGAGAGGGAGCATCAGGTGACACTCTCTCCTCCATAATTTGCTTTGAACTTTACCGGCAGACGATGAAATGTCATCGACGATGAGATGAGAGTCAATGAACATGTGGGGATTGTCTGGCACACACTGTTATGCCACAGCCATGTTGGTTGTGGCATTACAGTGATTGGCTGGCTGCACAGAGTCATCAAGTCTATATCAGACCTGGCACCGCCATGCTCGTCACAGGCTACTCCTGAATCAGGCAGTGTAGTGAGAGTTGCTGCTGAGCTAGGGAGAGATTTGCTTGGTTCTTACTTAGTGTGGGTACACCATATATTATAGACATATCCATCTCAACTAACAGTCCTTCTGAGGATTAATAAAGCTGCATAGATATCAGTGCTAGGCAGGCAGGCAGTGTACATGTGGCAGACTTCAGTGCGTATAGCAAGAGAGTCCATTCCAGTTCTGTCTGCTGCTGCTATTACAGATATTTCCAAACATAGCCCCAGGTATCAGGGGCCAGGAATAATTTTTTTTGGACCTTAAGGCTGTCGTCACACTAGCAGTATTTGGTCAGTATTTTACATCAGTATTTGTAAGCCAAAACCAGGAGTGGAACAAATAGAGGAAAAGTATAACAGAAACATATGCACCACTTCTGCATTTATCACCCACTCCTGGTTTTGGCTTACAAATACTGATGTAAAATACTGACCAAATACTGCTGGTGTGACGGCAGCCTTAAATTCTGATTATTTGCTTAAAAAGCAATCCAGAGAACACCATTTTTCTGCTCCATTTGCTTGTTGGCACTGCAGAATACAGGCAGATCCTTTCCTTATTACAGCGCTAAAAATCCATCTATTTAAAACTGTGGTATTGTCCGTCACACGGCTCACTTATCAGTGCTCTCAAAATTCTGCCATTTCTGCCCTCCATGTACAATTTGTTGCAGTGTGTCAGCAAAGTTCTTGACACCAGTCTGCTGTTAAAAATTGTTACCTACAGGTCAGCTATTTACAGCTGTGGTATTGTCCGTCACACTGCACACATATCAGTGCGCTCAATATTCTGCCATTTCTGCCCTCCATGTACAATTTGTTGCAGTGTGTTAACGAAGTTCTTGACACCAGTCTGCTGTTAAAAATAGTTACCTACAGGCCAACTATTTAAAAATGTGGTTTTACGTCACACGGATCACATATAAGTTAGCTCCATACAGGGGTTGGACAAAATAATGGAAACACCTAACGTTTTTGCTTCATAATCTTCAAACATGTAATAAACATGCAAACTGTGACATATGGTAATGTTTTGTAGTTGATTATTTGTGTTATGTGATATGTGTATGTAAATTATCTGTTTGTTTTGCATAATTGTAAGAACATTGATGAGAACCTGATACCAATGGCAGACCTCTCGGATTTTCAAAGAGGCCAAATTGTTGGTGCTCGTATGGCAGGCGCTAGTGTAACAGAAAGTGCCCAAATGCTTGGCGTGTCAAGAGGTACTGTCTCCAAAGTAATGACTGCATTTGAAAGAGAAGGAAAAACGTCCGCAGCAAAGCCCGGGTCCGGACGAAAGTCAAAGTTGACTGAGAGAGACCGTCGGACTCTAAAGCGAATTGTGAGAGAGGATCACAAGACCACGGCTCCGAAAATCACTGCTGAGCTCAATGAACACATACAGAACCCAGTTTCCAGGAAAATTGTTCATCGGGAGCAGCACAAATCTGGATTCCACGGAAGAGCTGCAATTAGAAAACCGCTGCTCTCAATGACAAATGTTTCCAAGCGTTTAGAGTGGTGTAGAAACCTCCAGAATTGGTCCCTCGAGCAGTGGAAACATGTGATCTTCTCAGACGAGTCATTGTTTACCCTATTTCCGACCTCTGGCCGAGTGTATGTTTGGAGACAGCCGAAAGAAGCATTCCATCCAGACTGCCTTCTCCCAACCGTAAAACATGGCGGAGGTTCTGTGATGATCTGGGGTGCTATTTCGTGGAGATCCACTGGGCCAATGATATCCCTTCATGGAAGAATTAACAGCTGAGATTATTTAGGCATTTTGGGCCACCAAGCGCATCCAATGGTTCAAGCACTGTTCCGGGAGGGGAGCGCCATCTTTCAGGATGATAATGCACCAATTCATACAGCTAGAATTGTTAAAGCATGGCACGAGGAACATTCTAATGAAGTTGAGCATCTCATCTGGCCCCCACAATCCCCAGACCTCAACATTATTGAGCATTTATGGTCGATTTTAGAGATTCATGTTAGACGTCGATTTCCGCCGCCATCGTCACTCAAAGAACTGGAGGGTGTTTTAACTGCAGAATGGGCTAAAATTCCTTTGGAAACAATTCACACCTTGTATGAATCCATACCTTGGAGAATTGAGGCTGTAATCGCCGCAAAAGGTGGACCTACGCCATATTAGACTAACTTTTGTTGATGTTTCCATTATTTTGTCCAACCCCTGTATTCAGCCATTTGTAGTGAACGTGGAAAATATTGTCCTCCATTTAAAATGGGCAAGGGGCGTGGCAAGGGATGGTGCATGCAGACGCCGAGGCCATGGGCTAACTGAAATTATGCCACAACAAACACCCACATCTTCACGCCCAACCTTCCTGTCCCAATTACTAGGACCGCAGCACACCAATATTGAACCCAGATCAGTGTCAAAAGGTTGTTGGTTGGATAGCGGATAATGCTTCCAGTCATTTTGCCACCACCACCACCACCACCCTGTCTTCCACATGGTCAAGTCTGACGTAACCATGAGTCTGGACTGCATATTCCTCACCTTGATCCCACACTTGGACCCTCCGAAGGGCTGTTCACTTTTCCATTTATAGATTCGGGCCTCTTGCCTGGTCCACTTGAAGCAGGGAAAGAGGAGATTGCATGTAGCGATGCCCAAATATTTGAGCAGCCACGGTCACACGAAGGCGACATTTGGAAAGTGTCACAAGAGGTGGATGATGATGAGACACAATTGCCAGAAAAGTGGCAGGACCAGGGTGCGGAAGTCGAAGATGTGGTGGCGGATGATATAGTAGCTGACCCAACCTGGCAGGAGGACATGCAGAGCGAGGGCAGCAGCACACAGGGGGAGGGAGGCGTAGCACTCCAACAGACAGGAAGAAGCAGTGTGGTGGCCGCAGACAGAAGGTGAGCAACCGTTCTACGTAACACCACCACGACGGAAGTTGCCAGTCCAACTGTTAGGTCCTCCCGAGTCTGGTTGTTTTTTAAAGACTCTGCTGATAACCCCAAAAAGTCCATTTGCATCACCTGCCAGGCCAGCATCAGCAGGGGTAGCAAAACTACCAGCCTAACCACCGCTAGCATGATCAGGCACATGGCAGCAAATCTCCCGACTTTGTGGGCCGAACCCCAGGGTCCAGGAACAGTGTCTGCGGGTGACGCCACTGCTTCTTCCGCTGTTGTGCATGCAAGCTAATACCCTGTCCATGGTGCATGAGAAGATGCCTCCTGCCCTGCACCTGTCGTTGCACACACTCAACTAGTACCATCAGCAAGCACGTCCACATCCTTGTCTCAGCGCAGCATTCAGTTGTCCATACCCCAGTCCTTGGTACGCAAGCGCAAATACATTGCCAATGCCCCACAGGCCACACTACTAAATTCTCACATTTCGTGACTGCTTGCGCTCAAAATGTTGCCTTTTAGGCTCATGAAAATGGAAGCTTTCCGCAAACTGATGGCGGCGCCCATCATTCGGTACTCGGTCCCCAGCCGCCATTATTTCTCCTGGTGTGCCATCCCCGCATTATACAAGCACATGTCCCGCAACATTAGCCATGCCCTCAACAATGCGGTTACAGAGAAAGTCCACCTAACCAGGGACACGCGGAAAAGTGCTTGTGGGCAGGGATGGTACATCTCGCTGGCGGCACGCTGGGTTAACATAGTGGACCTTGGGATGGAACACGTCCTCCCGACGCCGAGGATTGCAGGACCTAGGTCAATCAGAGTTGCCCCCACAGTTTACAGCTCCTGCACCTTCTCCTCTTCAGCCTCTGAAATGCCCTCATCAGTCACAAGCTGGAAGCACTGCAGCACTGCCTCAGCCAAGCGGCAACAGGCTGTACTGAAGCTAATATGCTTAGGTGACAAACCGCAGACTGCTGAAGAGTTGTGGACAGCTCTGAAAGAACAGGCAGATCTGTGACTGACACCACTGAACCTACAGCCAGGCATGGTCGTGTGTGACAATGGCCAGAACCTGGTGGTGGCTCTGAGGCGAGACGAGCTCACACAATGTACCATGCCTGGCCTATGTGCTTAACTTTGTGGTTCAGCGGTTTCTCAAAACCTACCTGGACCTGCCGGATCTGCTTTTCAAAGTACGCCACCTGCATGCCCATTTTAGAAAGTCAGCTACAGCTTCCGCCGCCTTTGCCGTGCTTCAGCAGCATTTGCAGCTTTTAGCTCACCGACTGTTGTTTGTGATGTCCCCATGCGTTGGAACTCTACACTGAAGATGTTGGGAAGGATTTGTGAGCAGAAGAGGGCAGTTGTTGACTACCAGCATCAACAAGGCCATCGGTATTCAGTTAAGTCCACACATAAGACCTCAGGAGTGGACATGGATGTCAAACATATGTACCATCTTCCAAAACTTTGAGAACTCCACCAAGATGGTGAGCAACGATGACGCCATAATTAGCGTCACCATCCCGCTTTTCTATGTTCTGAAATGCTTTCTGCTCACAATCAAAGATGATGCATTGCAGGCAGAGCACCATGATATGGAGCAAGGAACCATACAGGGTGATTACACACAGCCCAGCCTCATCTCATCCCAAAGTGGAGTGGGTGACAATGAGGAAGAGGAGGAGAAGGAGGAGGAGGAGGAAGAATAGGAGCTAGTTTCATGCGCTATTGTCGGTACTGCCTGCACAACTGTCACACCGTCTGTTCAGTGTGGATGGCCTGAGGACAGGGAGGAGGAAGAGAGCATGGTCAGTCATCCTCTTGGTGAGGACACGGAGGTCTTGCCTGTTAGCAGTCTGGCCTGCATGGCTGAGTTTGTTACGCTACCTTTCCCATGACCCTCGCATTCTCAAAATTTTGGGTGACAGTCATTACTGGTTGGTGACACTTCTAGACTCACACTACAAGGAGAACTTTCTATCTCTTATTCCTGAGGTAGACAGGCCTACTAAAATGGAGCAGTACTAGAAAGCCCTTGATGCAGAATTTTTTTAAATTCCTATCTGAAAAAGCTGGCGGCAGAGGTCACAGTTCGTTGGACAACCAAGGAGTACAGGCAAGAGAGACACAATTCCAATCCAGCAGACACAGGGGAACACTGTCAAAGTTCTGAGAGAGTTTTCTCAGACCCTCCCATCGCAGAGGCCCTGAGGCACGGGGTACTCTCACAAGGAGTGCAAAGTTTGGAAAGTTGCAAAGGGAGTACCTTGCTGACCGTACCAACGTCCTCTGTGATTCCTGTGTGCATTATAATTATTGGGTATCCAATCTGGACAAGTGGCATGAACTAGCTCTCTACACTTTGGAGGTCCTGGCCTGCCCAGAGCGGGTTTTTAGTGCCACTGGTGGAATTATAACTGATAAGTGCATCCGCCTGTCAACTGAAAATGCTGACAGGCTGACTCATAAAAATGAACAAGGGCTGGATTGGGCCAGACTTCTCAACACCACCAAATGATAAACATAACATAAACTCAAATCCAGTGTCTTTTTTTGGGAGGTCTATTCCCATGCACCTCTTCAAACCCACACATGGGTATACGCTTTCTGATTTTGGCTATTTGCTGTTGTCCTCCTCATCCTCAACCACCATATCAACAGTGTAACCGTGGTCGGTGATGCAACACCCACATAATTTTTTTAAAGGGTGGTTTTGATGCCTGTAAAAAAAAAATTGGTATACAGTGTGTTCATGTATATGTATACCCCCCAGGGGTTAATATTTGTCATCTCATACACTTAGTGCATGGGCATTATAAGTATAGGAGACCCTCTCCTTTCTAATGGGAATATTTTTTTATGAAGCCCTCTTCCACGTCTCTTCCAAGGGGCATTGGAGTGCCTCCAAATGTTAGGTAGCCCTTGCATTCACTGCATAGGCAAACACTATGGGAGACCCACTTCCTAAGAATGGGAACATTTTTTTTAGGCGCTCCTCCATGTCTCTTCCAAGGGGCATTGGAGTGCCTCCAAATTTTTGGCAGCCCTTGCCTTCACTGCATAGGCAAACACTATGGGAGAACACTTCCTAATAATGGGAACATTGCTTTCAGAAGGCCCTCTGACCTCTACGTCTCTTCCAAGGGGCATTGGAGTTCTTCCAAATTTTTGGCAGCCATTGCTTCACTGCATAGGCAAACACTATGGGAGCCCCACTTCCTAATAATGGGAACATTTTTTTCATGAGGCCCTCCTCTACGTCTCTTCCAAGGGGCATTGGAGTACCGTATTTTTCGGACTATAAGACACACTTAAAAAAAAAAAATTGGGAGGGAAATGGGGGGTGCGTCTTATAGTGTGAATGCAGCCTTACCGATGGTGCTGCGGCAGAGGTGTGGCGACGCTGCGGCAGTGGGCGGTGCGGAGTGCACCTGAGCAGGGTCCCTTCTTCAGGATGCCGGTGGCAGAAATATGGTGGCGCTGTGGCCCGGTGTCCACGGTGAGCAGAGCGCATCACCGATTTCCCTGCAGCCATATTCCTGAAGACGTGGGCCACCGGAGGCTTCAGAAATAAGGCTGCTGGAGGCCGCGCGTGCGTAGATTGAAATCTCGGCGGCACTCGGCTTCAGGAAAATGGCCACCGAGATCTCAGTCTGCACACACGCAGCCTCCGGCGGCCATTTTCCTGAAGCCTCCAGCAGCCCACAGCTTCAGGAAAATGGCAGCAGGGAAACCGGTGATGCGCTCTGCTCACCATGGACACCGGGCTCGACACCGTGACATTTCTGCCACTGTTATCCTGAAGAAGGGATCCTGCTCAGGTGCACTCCGCACAGCCCACTGCCGCAGCATCGCCACACCTCTGCCACCGCCGGCATCCTGAGGATGGGACCGTGCTCTAGCTCTGCCTCACCACCGACACCGGACCTGCAGCATCGCACCCCTGGACTGCAGCAGTGCCCCACTTCTGCCGCTGCTGGCTTCCTGAGGAAAGGGCCCTGCCTTCAGTGACTCCGCTGTACCACCACCGGCTCTCAGGTAAGATACCTTAAATTCAGACTGTAAGATGGACCCCCATCTTATAAAAATCCCTTTTCTGCTATTTTACACCCCAAAATTTGGGTTGCATCTTATGATCCAGTGCATCTTATAGTCTGAAAAATACGGTAGGTCTAAATTTTTGGCAGCCCTTGCATTCACTGCATAGGCAAACAGTATGGAAGACCCAATTCCTAATGATCGGTGTTAGGGTTGGCGGAACACACCGAAAATATTTATTAATGAGATAGGTGCGTTCGCAACCCGGGATCCACCGTGCAGGAAAGAACCTGCTGCTAAGTAAGGCGGTGAAGTAAATTAGAATAAACGAACTCTGTTACTTCACAGAGCCCGTAGTAAAGAGAACGCTGTGCCCTGTTTAGCTCACAGGGAACACAGCTACTGAGTAGAGCCGAGAGTGGTCATGCAGTCCCAACCAACACGCAGCTCCTCTCCGGTGGAGCCGGAATTCTAATGGCTATTAGCCAGCCCTGAATTCACTCATGAGAAACTCCTCGCCGGAGGTGCCAGCATTCTAGGGGCTTATTTCAGCCGGGTCCCTGACTGCATACACACAAAAACTCCTCACCGGAGGTGCCAGCATTCTAGGGGCTTATTTCAGCCAGCTCCCTGACCACACACACGACCACACTGGCGCTGAGCTCGTACATATTTGATACTAGCGCATGGCCGTGCGGTCATGAGAACCCTTTATAGTCGCAGCACCTACAGGACCTTCCAAGAAGGACCAATGGAAATTGCTGCAGTACCTGAGCATGTGACCCTAGACCTCCACTGAGAGATCTTGCCCTGGGCATGCTCAGTGTGTGCAAAGCAGGACTTAGTCCTAGCACCTACAGGAATTTCCAAGATGGACCAATGGAAGTTGCTGCAGTACCTGAGCATGTGACCCTAGATCTCCACTGAGAGATTTTGCCCTGGGCATGCTCAGTGTGTGCAAAGCAGGACTTAGTCCCAGAAAAGCCTTCTCGCCACAGAACAGTGCAGGGTACAATAGTAAAGCCTGGACAGGCAGCAGTAACCCTTTGCACAGTATCAGATTCAGTGAGACGCTGGGACCGACGCCTCCGCTGAGCAGGCTCCACTGCGGCCGATGCAGAAGGGGAGACCGCAGAAGACATGGCTCGAGAGTCCCCCTGTGCAGCGGCGGGAACTCAACTCCTAACATTACCCCCCCCCCCCCTCCTTGAGCCTCACTACGCTCAAAAGCTGCAATGAGCAGCGGAGCCCGAATGTGCTCCACAGGTTCTCAGGTTCTATCTTCTGGACCGTGACCCTTCCAGTCCACCAGATAAAATTTCTTGCCACGTACCACCTTGCACCCCATGATAGCATTCACCTCAAACTTATCCAAGGATGAACCCGATGTCCCGGAAGATGACTCAGAAAACCGGGACATATGAGCGGGCTTTAAGAGGGAAACGTGAAAAGTGTCGGTGATACCAAGGCGTGGAGGAATAGCCAAATGGTAGACCACAGGGTTGACCTGTTCCAGAACCTTGAACGGGCCAATGTAGCGAGGCGCAAACTTAGTGGACTCAACTCGCAGCCTGATGTTACGGGCGGAGAGCCACACTAAGTCGCCAGGAGCAAAGGTCGGAGCGGGGCGCCGGTGTGTATCAGCAGAAACCCTCATTCTCTCCTTGGAGGCCCGGATGGCATCCTGTGTGCGGTCCCAAATGTCACGTGCCTCCACCGCCCAGTCTGCCACCCTAGAATCGGTGGAAGACACGGGCATGGGCACAGGGACACGCGGATGCTGGCCGTAATTAAGGAGAAAAGGAGTCTGCCCAGTGGAATCGGCTACAGCATTGTTCAAGGCAAATTCCGTCCAAGGTAGCAAAGATGCCCAGTCATCCTGCCTAGCAGAGACAAAATGCCACAAGTATGTCACCAGAGTCTGGTTGGTCCTCTCTACCAACCCATTCATCTCGGGATGGTATGCAGAGGAGAGATTCAACTCTATGCTGAGTAAACGACAGAGCTCTCTCTAAAACCGAGACGCGAACTGGGGACCCCGGTCGCTGACAATTTTATCAGGCATTCCATGTAAACGGAAAATATGTTTTATGAACAACGCCGCCAAGGCCCGTGCAGAAGGTAACTGTGGAAGTGGCACCAAGTGCACCATTTTAGAGAAATGATCGGTGACAACCCAGATAACGGTGCAGCTACGAGACTTGGGTAAGCCCACCACGAAGTCCATCCAGACCATTTCCCAGAGCCTGTCTGCCACCGGTAGGGGGTAAAGCAACCCAGCAGGCCGTTGCCGAGGAGACCGATTCTGGGTGCAGGAAACGCACGCCCGAATATAGTCCCCGACATCACGGGCCAAATACGGCCACCAGTACGTTCTCTCCAAAAGCTCAGTTGTCCTTTTGGTCCCAAAATGCCCACCCACTCTGGACGAGCGAGTCCAAGAGAGAACCTCCGGTCGCAAATTTGCTGGCACGAAAGTCTTGCCCGGGGGCACAGACGCTAGCGAAACCGGAGCTACAGTTCTCAGGCTCTCAGAAGGGACAATAAGCCGAGGCTCCTCCTCCTCAGATGACACTACGGAGCGGGAGAGAGCGTCAGCGCGAATGTTCTTCTCCCCGGAGAGAAAATGAAGAGTAAAATGAAACCGGGAGAAGAACAGGGACCATCTAGCCTGGCGAGAATTCAGCCGCTGGGCCATCTGTAGATATATCAAGTTCTTGTGGTCAGTGAAAACCTGGAAGGGAAAGCGAGCTCCCTCCAAGAGGTGTCTCCACTCTGAGAAAGCTAACTTCATGGCTAGCAACTCCTTGTCCCCGATGGAATAATTCCTCTCCGCCGGTGTGAAGGTCTTGGAGAAGAAGCAAGGATGCTTCCGACCTTGAGCATCCTTTTGGAAAAGGACTGCTCCAGCACCAACGGATGAGGCATCCACCTCCATGATAAATGGCTTATCTACATCGGGGCGAATCTGTCTTCAACAAAATGGCGCCGGAAAGCGCGGACTGCGCAGGCGCCGACTCCGGGAGCAGGACCAAGAAAATGGCCGCACCCAGCACAGCCGCCGCACCCAGCACAGCCGCCCACAGCCACGCACAGCCGCCCACAGCCGCCGCACCCAGCACAGCCACCCACAGCCGCCGCACCCAGCACAGCCACGCACAGCCGCCGCACCCAGCACAGCCGCCCACAGCCACGCACAGCCGCCGCACCCAGCACAGCCGCCAACAGCCACCCATAGCAACGCACAGCCGCCGCACCCAGCACAGCCGCCGCACCCAGCACAGCCGCCCACAGCCACGCACAGCTGCCGCACCCAGCACAGCCGCCCACAGCCACGAACAGCCGCCTACAGCCACGCACAGCCGCTGCACCCAGCACAGCCACGCACAGCCGCTGCACCCAGCACAGCCACCGCACCCAGCACAGCCGTCCACAGCCGCCGCACCCAGCACAGCCGCTCACAGCCACGCACAGCCGCCGCACCCAGCACAGCCGCCGACAGCCACGCACAGCCCCCCATAGCCACGCACAGCCGCCGCACCCAGCACAGCCGCCGCACCCAGCACAGCCGCCGCACCCAGCACAGCCGCGCACAGCCGCCCATAGCCACGCACAGCCGCCGCACCCAGCACAGCCGACCACAGCCGCCGCACCCAGCACAGCCGCCCACAGCCACGCACAGCCACGCACAGCCGCCGCACCCAGCACAGCCGCCGCACCCAGCACAGCCGCCCACAGCCACGCACAGCCGCCCACAGCCACGCACAGCCGCCTACAGCCACGCACAGCCGCTGCACCCAGCACAGCCACCGCACCCAGTACAGCCGTCCACAGCCGCCGCACCCAGCACAGCCGCCCACAGCCGCCTACAGCCACGCACAGCTGCTGCACCCAGCACAGCCGCTGCAGTCAGCACAGCCACCGCACCCAGCACAGCCGTCCACAGCCGCCGCACCCAGCACAGCCGCCGCACCCAGCACAGCCGCCGCACCCAGCACAGCCGCCTACAGCCACGCACAGCTGCCTACAGCCACGCACAGCAGCTGCACCCAGCACAGCCGCCGCACCCAGCACAGCCACCCACAGCCGCCGCACCCAGCACAGCCGCCGCACCCAGCACAGCCGCCGCACCCAGCACAGCCACCCACAGCCGCCACACCCAGCACAGCCGCCGCACCCAGCACAGCCGCCGCACCCAGCACAGCCGCCGCACCCAGCACAGCCACGCACAGCCGCCTACAGCCACGCACAGCCGCCGCACCCAGCACAGCCACGCACAGCCTCCCACAGCCACGCACAGCCGCCTACAGCCACGCACAGCCGCTGCACCCAGCACAGCCACCGCACCCAGCACAGCCGCCGCACCCAGCACAGCCACCCACAGCCGCCCGCACCCAGCACAGCCGCGTCACATACAGCCGCCCGCACTCAGCACAGCCACATACAGCCGCCCGCACTCAGCACAGCCGCCCGCACTCAGCACAGCCGCACGCACTGATGGGGGCGCAGGATGGAGCAGCATGTGATAGGATGGGGGCATAGGATGGGAGCACATGACAGGATGGGGATGCAGGATGGAGCAGCACATGACACGGAGGAGTAGCACATGACAGGATGGGGGCGCAGGATGGAGCAGCACATGACACGGTGGAGCAGCACATGACAGGATGGGGGCGCAGGATGGAGCAGCACATGACACGGTGGAGCAGCACATGACAGGATGGGGATGCAGGATGGAGCAGCACATGACACGGTGGAGCAGCACATGGCAGGATGGGGGCGCAGGATGGAGCAGCACATACCAGGATGGAGACCCTATACCAATATAGATGCTCGCCACCCGGGCGTAGAACGGGTTCAATAGCTAGTATATATATATAGATATATACACACATACACAAAGACACTGGTCTGATAAGACCCCAACCCATTTATATGTTCTATCCTGTAGCCTGGGTTGGGATCCCATCAGAGCAGTGTCTGCAGGATTTCATATGAGTAAATCTAAGGTGGTAAACATGAAAAATAAAAAACACGAAATATGAAAAATAAAAGGTAAAACTTTTATTAAAAAAGTTGAGGATGAATATATATTTACTATATGGAGACCCGATGCTATGGCATCGGGAGGGCGGTAATGTCACAATGGGGGCAGGCTTTGTAGTGTTGAGAATCTCTCCCCCATGTGCTCACCCACCTCTCCACTCTCTCTTTCCCCCGTCTGTGCTCTCTTCTTTGACCTGTCTACCCCATCTGCTATGTGCTCCTCTTGTACAAAGATGGCGGCGGTCAGTGAGTCATTCGGCTGATCCCGGCAGTGGCATGTTTGCAACAGTGGTCCGCTGGTGGTACCGCGCAAGAGGATGAGTATAAAGTGTGTGTGTGTGTGTGCTGCCTACGGCATATACAGTGTGTGTGGATGTGGTGCGTATGGCGTATACTGTGTGTGTGTGTGTGTGTGGTGCGTACGGCGTTTACAGTGTGTGTGTAGTGCGTACGGCGTATACAGTGTGTGTGTAGTGCGTGTGGCGTATACTGTGTGTGTGGTGTGTATGGTGTATAAAGTGTGTCTGTGTGTGGTGTGTACGGTGTATACAGTGTGTGTGTGTTGCGTATGGCGTATACTGTGTGTGTTTGTGTGTGTAGTGCATACGGTGTATACAGTGTGTGTTGCGTATGGCGTATACTGTGTGTGTGGTGTGTACGGTGTATACAGTGTGTGTTGCGTATGGCGTATACAGTGTGTGTGGTGTGTACGGTGTATAAAGTGTGTCTGTGTGTGTGGTGCGTATACTGTGTGTGTTTGTGTGTAGTGCGTACGGTGTATACAGTGTGTGTTGCGTATGGCGTATACTGTGTGTGGTGTGTACGGTGTATACAGTGTGTTTGTGTGGTGCGTACGGCGTATACAGTGTGTGTGGATGTGTGGTGTGTACAGTGTGTTTGTGTGTGTGGTGAGTACGGCGTATACAGTGTGTTTGTGTGTGGTGCGTACGGCGTATACGGTGTGTGTGGTGCGTACGGCGTATACGGTGTGTGTGGTGCGTACGGCGTATACAGTGTGTGGTGCGTACGGCGTATACAGTGTGTGTGGTGCGTACGGTGTATACAGTGGGTGTGTGGTGCGTACGGTGTATACAGTGGGTGTGTGGTGCGTACGGCGTATTCAGTGGGTGTATGTGTAAATGGGTGCGGGTCCATTTACATATACTCAGTCTAGACCACAAGATCCCCAAGGGGGAGAAGAGGAAAAAGGAACAGAAGAGCCAGGGGGTGTACTTTTTTCTTTAGATTGGTAATATTCTACCTCCCCCTCTTTTTTCTGGTTCCCTCATTTCCGTTTCCCTCTTTGGGATCTTGTCCAGACAAGAGTATGCCTTTAGGGTTACCTGGACACATTCAGGGAACTATACCCATATGATGGCCTCTATACACACCCACTGGCAGTTTCTTCTATTTAGGTCTTTCTCATATATTTCAGGGCTGTGCAAGTATCAGCCACAGAGAGGGACAGACAGTGACCAGAATCCAAGGAGTGGGAGCTACAGCGGGTTCCATTATACAGCGTGGAAGCTAATGCGGAGGTCATTATACAGTGTGGAAGCTAATGAAGGGGTCATTATGAAGTGTGGTAAATAATGTGGGGGCCGGTACACAGCGTGGGACCTAAGGCAGGAGTCATTATACAGTGTGGAAGCTAAACACTATACAGTTTGAAGGCTGCTGTCGGGCCATCATACAGTGTAGGCCATCATACAGTGTGGGGACTACTATGGGGGCCTGTAAAGAGTTTGGGGCTACTGTGAGAGCACAAAGGAGACTTTGTACTATGTAAGGGCACAGTGGTGGCATTACTATGTGATGCAGTATGAGGAGCATTGCATTTGTATCATACAGCAGGAGCACTAACAGGGACACATATGGCAGCAGCAGCTCAGTATTGGGGTATCAGCAGGATGAGGAGTTTGTGCAGGTTGGGAATAGATGGTGATGGGGCTGGAATATGAGAAGTGAAATGTGTCTTTGTTGTATTCTCTGCAGCTGAGTCCTGGGTGGAAGAAGTCGCCATGTCGGTCTGGGCCAGATGGAAAAGTTAACGATTCTATCAGAAAGAACGTCAGTGGTAAGACACCATCTGTAACTGTGCAGTGATCACTTGTATGCTTTGTAGGACTGGTATCTACCCCTATATGGTCACAATATGGTGGTAATATCAGTATTGGTCTTGTGGAGATGTTTTTTTTTTGTTGAAGCAGGATCATCTGATGAGGTTCTCCTACGTCCACTATTAGGGTGCATCACCATAGTTGTAATCAAAGGTTAGGGGCCCACTCAGATGTCTCGCCCCCCCTGGGCTGAACCCCTAGCTACGCCTCTGGTTGTCACACAGGTCTCTGGCCATAGAACCTTCACTTGTTTACCCCCTACAGTTGGGGTGACTGAGAGCCTGTCAGTTGATACAGAACTGGACATGCCTGCTGTTTTTGACTGATCTTACATACCAAGCACACCTCATCTTTCTCAATTCACCGCAACATCTCCACCTGCACCTCTCTCACAGTCCAGCAGGTTGTCATGTTCATTCTACTTCACAATGTGTCAGCACAGCAGCGAGCCCTCGTTAGTGCAATTGTGCTAACATAAAATATTCTTTCCTCCTACACATGGCAAAGCTAACAGCTTGAACTTCACCATCTTCAATTCAATAATAATAATAATAATCTTTATTCATATATCACAAACATATTTTGCAAAGCTTTTAAAGTCAGCAGTTAATATAAAACAGTCAAAAGTTTTAAAATAATCAAACAAAAAATAATGACAACACTATTCTTCAGAGTTTACAATCTACAGTTAGGTGGGGGTAACACAAAGTACAGGTGCTTATTTACAACTAGATGGTGGCCCGATTCTAACGTATCGGGTATTCTAGAATATGCATGTGTAGCGCCCCCACTGCCGCAGGGCCGAGGGGTACCCGATACCGGGCCTCTGAGTCTCTGCTCTGGGGTTGTCACGGTGGCTAGGCCCGGTCCGTGACCCTGCTGAGGGGCGTACAATAATAGATGTGGATAGATGATGGTGGTGGTGATGCCGTAGTGGTGCGGTGCAGTAAATAACGAGGACACCAGGGTGCAGTCTCTTTACCTCTTTACTGAAGATCTCTGGGTCCTCAGTCCGGAATCCGGATAACCAGGCTGCGCAAGTCCGGCCGGTCCAATGGCACCTCCAGAGTTCTCTTAACAGGTGGAAATCTGCGCCTTCCTGCTAGCGCTATGTGTTGTGGTCCTTCCCTGCTGTGCTTACGGAAAGTCCCCACAACTGTTGTGTCCGTTTCTTAAGTTCCCTCACAACTCGATTAGATGATGTCCTGCTAATCCTCCGTCCCTCCCTGATGTTACGGTTAGGACGGCACCCGTATGACGGGTAGGCTCGGAGCTCTTCCGGGACCCTAGAGTCGCCCCTCTCCAGAAGTTGCCCCCCAAGACTGCATAGGTGATTTAGGTGAGACAGCCCGCCTTAGACTGACTGTCCTGCCGTTAGTTTAGAGTATTGCTTGAAGCTGAATATTGTAATACTCCCTCGGCATTCCGGCCGCCGGTTGTGCGCCTCAGTAGGATGTTGCCTCGGTCTTACAGCACGACTCCTACTGGTATTCTCCTTGTTGCTTTGATCTCGTTTCTCACTCAGCACAATCTATCTCGCTTCCAATCCCTCCTTGGGTACCGCCTGTTGTGATTCGGTTCGTGGGCTCCCCCGGTGGTCTCTTGTGGTACTGGTGTCCTGCAAGCTTTGCCTTCTCAGTTCACCTGTTCCTATCAGGATGTGGGAGTATCCCATTTAACCTTGCTCCTCAGTCATTCTAATGCTGGCCATCAATGTATCCAGAGTGATTCTGTTGCATGTTCCTGCTCCCAGTTTTCTGCTCAGCTAAGTTGGACACCTTAGTTCTTAAGTCTATTTTTGTATGTTTTGTCCAGTTTGCACTTATGTGAATCTCTGCAGCTGGAAGCTCTTGTTGGGCTGAAATTACCACTCCAGTGGCATGAGTTGTCACATGAGTTAAGGTAATTTCAGGATGGTGTTTTGAAGGGTTTTGCAGCTGACCGCGAAGTCCTCTGTTGTGTCTTTCTGCTATTTAGTTAGCGGGCCTCTCTGTGCTAAATCTGCTTTCATACTACGTGTGTCTTTTCATCTGCTCTCACCGTTATTATATGTGGGGGGCCGCTATCTCCTGTGGGGACATTCTCTGGAGGCAAGCCAGGACTGTGTTTTCTTCTACCAGGGGTAGTTAGTTCTCCGGCTGGCGCGCGGCATCTAGAGACAATGCAGGAATGCCCCCTGGCTACTTCTAGTGTGGTGTGTAGGTTTCGCATCGCGGTCAGCTCTAGTTTCCATCACCCGAGAGCTTGTCCGTTTATTCTATGCTTCTGATGTTTCCTTGCCATTGGAAACCATAACAGTATGGCCAGCCAAAATGTTTAATCTATAGGCTGAAGCAGGAGAGAAAAGGAACTGTGTGAAACCTTTTTTTTTTTTTTTTCCTCTGAAGTTGCACTCCAGCTCTAATTGCAGTCTCCTGTTTTCCTCTCCTCTTAACCCCTGAATGGCTCAGACTTTATCTGTTGAAATATGGATCCCCAGAGTCTGGCTACCAATTTGAATAATCTTGCCTCTAAAGTTCAGAATATACAAGATTTTTTGTTACATGCTCCTCGGTCTGAACCTAAAATTCCTATACCGGAGTTTTTTTCTGGAGATCGATCTTGTTTTCTAAATTTTAAATACAATTGTAAATTGTTTCTTTCGCTGAGATCTCATTCTGCTGGAGATCCTGCCCAGCAAGTAAAAATTGTTATTTCTTTACTGCGGGGTGACCCCCAAAATTGGGCATTTTCATTGGTACCAGGGGATCCTGCGTTGCTCAATGTGGATGCGTTTTTTCTGGCTTTGGGGTTGCTTTATGAGGAACCAAATTTGGAGATTCAGGCTGAGAAAGCCCTAATAGCCCTCTCTCAGGGGCAAGATGAAGCCGAAATATATTGCCAAAAATTTCGAAAATGGTCTGTGCTTACTCAGTGGAATGAGTGCGCTCTGGCGGCAATTTTCAGAGAAGGTCTCTCTGATGCTGTAAAAGACGTCATGGTGGGGTTTCCTGCGCCTACTGGTCTGAATGAGTCCATGACAATGGCAATTCAGATTGATCGGCGTTTACGGGAACGCAAACCTGTGCACCAGTTGGCGGTGTCTTCTGAAGAGGCACCACAGAGTATGCAATGTGATAGCTTTCTGTCCAGAAGCGAACGACAGATTTATAGGCGCAAAAATAATTTGTGCTTCTATTGTGGAAATTCTACTCATGTTATATCAGCATGCTCTAAACGAACAAAGAAAGTTGATAAATCCTCTGCTATTGGCACTTTGCAGTCCAAGTTTATTTTGTCTGTAACTCTAATTTGTTCGTTATCTTCTATTGTTGCGGATGCGTATGTGGATTCTGGCGCCGCTTTGAGTCTTATGGATTGGTCCTTTGCCAGGCGCTGTGGGTTTGATCTAGAGCCTCTGGAAGTTCCTATACCTTTAAAGGGTGTTGATTCTACACCATTGGCTAGTAATAAACCACAATACTGGACACAAGTGACTATGCGTATGACTCCAGACCATCAAGAGGTGATTCGCTTCCTTGTACTGTATAATCTACATGATGTGTTGGTGCTGGGATTGCCATGGTTGCAAACTCATAACCCAGTCCTTGACTGGAAAACAATGTCTGTACTAAGCTGGGGATGTCA